>NC_041382.1:555451389-555503470 GCF_002162155.2 Triticum dicoccoides
AAGCCCGCAACCTCCCTGCCGTCAATCCCCGCCTCCCCCAAGCTCGTCGTCTCCGCTCCGGCCACCACCAAATCTCTCTCGTCGGAGCTGCCCCTCGACGGCGGCTAGCGTCGTCAGATGCGCTCCTCGACGGCGGCGCGAGCCTCCCCACATGGCCTGGTTAGTCTCTCTCCCTCCCTCCCTCTCTCCCCCGCTCATCCCCATGCCCCCACGGGGCGGCGACCTAGGGTTAGGTGCGGCCGCCGTTCCTGTGTGCTCGCGTGCTCCCGTGCTCCGCTGAATTTGGGTTGTTCTGTTCGTCATGCAGTTCATATCTCCCCGGATCACTGCCGAAGGGCCTGCACTCGCTGGATCTGTCGCGGAACAAGATCGCCAACGTCGAGGGGCTTCGGGAACTGACGAAGGTTCGCGTGCTCAACCTCAGCTACAACCGAATGTTGTGCATCGGTGACGGCAAGTCGCAGACTTGGGGTTCTTGCATTGCACTTCACATCTTCTGTAAATTCCTTAGTACTAGATTTCTTTCTGGTCCATGTACACCTTCATCCTATCCAAGACAGACATGTAACATTCCATAGGATGTCTGGATCATATCTTGAATGATATGGCAGTGGCCACATTTGTTGGTGGTTGGGACCGGCCACATTCAGTAATTATTTTTTTCCTGCAAAAGTTCAATGTCTATGCATCACATGTTATAGTCCGAGGAAAAGTTCACTGAAATTGTTGTAGCTTAAAAAATAGTTAACTGAAACTGTTGTAGTCTGAAACTGTCAGGAGTTGGTAATTATCGGACTAAGTAAGTTACTTGTTACTACAAGTCTACAAGACTTTGTTTCCAACGATGGTCATAAGCTTTCGTGTTGACGTCATTGCAGTCTTTGTGATTCGTCACAGGGTTCTATCTTATGTTAATTCACCTCTGTGATCTGGGGGTCTTGATATATAGCAATGAAGATGGCAATTTAGCATCCTGCTTGCTAATACTTGTTACTGCCCTTCTGCAGATCCATTATTAGTTAGTACTGTTATAGAGTATCTGAGGGTGCTAGCCGTTAACTGTACTGATTTTTATGGTGAGAAGATAACTTTTTCAACTAGTTTGTTTACTCTATTTTTGGGACAAAGCCAGACAAGCGCTCTATTGATTTCATTAAGAGAAAGGGTAGCAGGCTCAATATTTGTAGAAAATTCTTTCTCTTGCTTCTTTTTGGGTTTCAGAGTCTTGTGGACACATATCAGCAGGATTCGTTTTAAGTTTGATTCAAGACATAAATGACATTAATGTTTAGCTCACAGTATCTAAAGTGTTAGGAATTCTGTGGTGTTTCTAAAAGCTCTACAATATCCAGATTTTATGATATTTGTACATCCACAAGACTTAGCCTGAAATCTGTGTTGTTTCTGAATATTCGTAGTGAATAGTTTCACTATTGCTTTTTTTAAACATGTCAGTATTGCTTTGCATAATGCATAATGTTTTGTTCAAGCTTATGTATAGCAGTACAATCCATATGAGGCTGTTTATTCAGTTTGTTGTGCTCTGGTGATTGGTTGCAAAAAATTGCCCCTGTTCATTCAGTTTTGCTTGCATGATGGAAGGGGAAAATGCTAAAAAAGTGTCCTCCAATACCCCGGCCCATGCATAAAATCCTTTTGGATGTTTTGGATGTTTTGTCTCCGACCATTGTGTCATGATGAATTTGCAGGTACCCCGAGAGGCCCTTGAGTTTGCCGGAATGTCGAGTAACTTCCGTTCCGGCAAATTCGGGTACTCCATATGTCCTATTTTCAGCAAAGGTCATGCTGAAATTTTCTGTTAATTTTAGCATGACTTTGCTAAAAATAGGACATATGGGGTACTTGCGACAAATGCATGGGCCGGGGTATCTTAGTACTTAGTTAAGTACGAACAACTGCCCCACCATTCTTGCTACATTAAACCATAGGTGGCAATAGAGCCAAGTGATTAGGCCCAACTTAGAATTCTCCTTAGCATCGATAAACCCTAGATGATAAACCCAACATAGGTGGCAATAGAGCCAAGTGATTAGTACCAAGTGATTAGGCCCAACCTAGGGTGCCTCGGCATCGATAAACCCTAAATGATGAAAACTTAACTTGGCTTCTATAGGGTGCCTCAGTGTCGATGAGAACCTAAATGATGTATGCTTAGGCTTTTAGGGTGCCTCGGTGTTGAAAAACCCTAAATGATAAAAGCTTAGCTTTTAGGATGCCTCGGTGTCGAAAAACCCTAAATGATGAGACCATGATCTTGTTCCTTGACAATAACCAACTTTTTGACCAAACTTTTTTCCTATTTAGAGCGAAACATGGCCCACAATGATGAGGCCGGCGGTTCGGGCGGCAAGCAATTCTGGGAGCTGTCCCAGGAGTTGGAGGAAGAACATCGCCGCTATGAGGACGCCGAGGAAGACACCGATCCTGACTACACAACCCCTGGTGGTGTCGGGGATGACACCACTGATGATGGCGCCGCGGATGCCACCACTAATGATGGCGGCGCACGCACAGATGGCAGCCAACCGAAGAGGCAATAGAAGGACCGGCGCCCGAGCATGCTCGGCACCGTCAGGGAGAAATTTACTGAAGTGAACTCCGACGGGCATCCGACGGCGCCCAAACACGTAGTCATTGGGTACTCGGTTCAGCTCGGGTGCATTCTTCGGAGCACCGTCTCGATCAACACCGAGAACCTAAGGCATAAGGACCGAGGGAATTTGCGCATCCTCCTCTTCACGAAGCTGCACGAATGATACAAGTTCCCCACTGAGTTTGCAAACACACGCCTCTCAGGGAATAAAGTGAACGGTGCCGCCCTCACGAGGATGAGCATGGCCCTGTCTACTTGGAAAAGCACGATGAAGGCAATGATTGAAAAAGGTGATAGTTATGAGAAGATCAAGGCAAAATATCCTTTGATGAGCGAAGATGACTACAAGGAGTTCAAGATCAAGTGCGAGAGCCCCGCAACCTCCGAATCAAGTCAGTGGGGGAAAGAAATGCGGCAGTTGAACTTAGGGGTCCACTAACTCGGTCACGGCGGTTACAGAGTGGCGGAGCCTATATGGGACAAGGAGGACGCGGAGCGTGCCGAGCAAGGCCTACCGCCCCGCTTCGAGAAATACCATGACAAGCAGACCAGGAACTTTCTCAGGGCCCAGTACAAGGAGGACCTGGTAACAAAGGAGCTTACCACGGATCCGAAGACCAAGGCGCTTGAGCTTGTTCTGGTAAGGAATACACCCCCGCGTAATTAGCTCCATATGGTTGCATTCTAATTAATCCCCAATATTTCTAAATGGTTCATGTTCCTTCCGCAGGACAATGAAAGCAGTAGCGCGGAGTCGTCTCAAAGCTGCCCTTTAGACACCCCTTTGAATAGGGCGTTGAACGTAATGAAAAACAAGGATAAGCTCAATAAGCCGACGTCAGCTGGTCGTGTGGCCGGCAAAGGCTTGTCCACAAAATGGTTGTCATACTATACCGCTGGTGGGCGAAAGGAGAAAATGACCAGCTCGGAAAGCCAGTCAAGCGAGGTTGAAGCACTCAAGGCACAAGTGGCGCGGATTCCGGAGCTTGTCCAAGAGCAAGTGGAACAACAACTGGGAACGAAGCTCAACGCCATGGTGCCTACGTTGATTCATGGGCTGACGACGTGGATTGCGGGCGGCCAACAGGGGCCTCCCCCGGTTCCCAGCTTCATGGCCAGCAACTCGCACAGCGCGCAGGCGGCGCCATTGGTGTCTCCGGCGGAGGCGGTATTCGTGTCTCCGGCGCCGGCACAGGCATTGGAGCTTAATGCACCCAGGTATACGCCGGCCGGCACCTCGCCAGCAAGCGTCCCCTCCGTCAGTTGCACGCCCGCCATTGGCGGTGCCTCGACATTAGCCGAGCTCGACGGCATCACGGTAACTAAGCCTCTCGGCCGATGACTTCATCTCCTTGCCTTTGACTGGGCATCCCTGACGCCCTACATGTTTTCGCAGGGCGCCGCCGACGTTCCTTGCACTCTCCTGCACTTCGTGGGCGGCGAGTTGGTCGATGTCGCCAAGGGCAGAATCGTTCAGCCGGGCAACCCCGTGTTCCACGGTAATCCGATGCCACCCATAGTGTATAGGTTGAAGTGGTTCGGGTGCTGCCAGGCTGCGACGAGATGTTACCTCCGACTCGACCCGTTGGGGCCGACTAAGAAGAAGAGATGACCCTCAGTTCCTGCGTAAGCTAGCCCCTGCTTTGGCCAAAGAGCCATATTCGTTTGGGGGCGGGGGACACCACCCCACAGACAAGACCGCCAGTCGTGCCGGCGCCAAGCCATGGCAAGAACGCCGCAACACTACCGGACATGCCGGACATCCCTATCGCACAGGATCCGGACATGCATATGGCACAGGATCCGAACAACGACGACAACGATGATGGTACATTTACCAACGTCGATAAGTACTTAGCCGAACATGGGTACGGTGACGAGTTCTGCGGGCCTCCTTCTCAAGAACCCAACCAAGATGACTGCGATCTAGCTGGTACGGCGTTGAAACCCAGTTGCAATAGGCGTCGTCTGGCGTTCAGTTCTCAGGACACGCCTCCAGCTGCCGCCTTCACCGAGCCTCAGATAGCTGAGGTGCCAAATATTATCAGCCCCAACACGCTCAAGAAGGCGGTCTGTGAGCAGAACTCGGTCCCATTACAACAGATCAAGAAGAAGGGATAGAAACGAAAGGCTAAAAAGGGCGCCGGTGCGAGCCAGCCGGCACCGAGTACGATCCGTGCTCAGGACGGGCCACCTTCACCTAACGATATCTCGAGGAGGGTGCATGTGGCGGGTAGGGCGATGCTACCAACAAATATGCTCAATGCTGCAACCGGTGTTATGCGGAGTCTGCATGACAGTGTTCTTTCTTTGGAGAAGCGGCGTCTCAGAGAGAATGATGTGGCATACCCGGTTTTCGTGGCCAAGGTGACAGAGGGCAAGGGCTTTGTCGATGGCACCATTGGGGGTACGGTCGTCCTGCGGTTTGATGACATCTTGGCTATGTTTAACCTTCATCCGCTGCACTACACCTTCGTTCGGCTGTTTTCGCTAAGTATGGAGATGCGGATCATTAAAGACAGGACCCCGGACATCGTGATAGTCGACCCCTTCTACATGCGTGCCAAGCTCTTGGGCAGCGCTGGGGACCGCCAAGTCGCGAGTTCACACCTCGAAGGCGTCATTCTGGTAAACCCAAATAAGGATAACTTCCTCGTGTCTTACTTTCCCGAGTAAGTCATCCCTTAACCGCCCCGAAACAAATGATTTCTTAGATTTCGATAGCTCTTTCTGTTTTCTAACATTTCGTGTTCTGTGCAGTGACACACATTGCACACTCATCCTCTTAAGCCCGAAATATCCCATGGCCACGTATTTCGACCCGAACCGTGACTCCAAGATAGACTACACAAATATCAAGAAAGTTCTTGATGATGTTCTCCCCGGCTACGCCAAATCTGGAGGCACCTTCACCAGGCCAGTTCGTAGGTATGGCAGGCACGTGTTCGCCTACAATACTAAGCTCTGCTGCATCAAGCAGCCGCCTGGCGGTCAGAAGGATTCCAACTACACCCTCCATCACATGCGGGCGATCGTACGGGACTATCATCACCTTCTGCTACCAGATAATCTCAAAGATTGGGCCACGAGCTTGTCGTCAATCCAGGATGCGGACATCAGACAAGAACTCTTTCACATCCAGTCGGAGTTAGCGGAAATCATCCATCAAGATGTCCTTCATACCTCGGGGCAGTTCTACCTCAGATATCAACCGTCCAACAGTGAGATAGACACAACGCTACAAATGCAGGATGACAACGCCCACGATTTCATGACCATCACGACAGACGGCGGCTTCATCCACGCTCCGGTCCCATGAGTCGAGTCGAAAGTAGTGATGCTATGTGTAGTTCTGAAACATTGATTGGCTCATGTTGTAATTAAACTTTAATGAATTGTATGTCTCTTTGGTTTGGACAGTCATTCAACTTAGATGTAATCGATGCTATTTATTAGTAGGACCATGAATCGTGCTATTAATGTCTTGCTTTTCTCTTCCGATCCTTTTGTTGCATACTTATATATTGCTTATGTATTGTCTGTTGTTTGGCTTGTTCATAGAGATGCCGTCGTATGTCGTCTACAAGGGTAAGGTTCCCGGAGTCTACGACGACTGGGAGGAGTGTCGGAGACAGGTTCACCGTTTCAGTGGTGATAGTTACAAAGGGTACACCACTATGGCGGATGCGGAATCTAGATACGCCCACTATCTAGCGGGAGAGAGGAGGGAGCGTTGGAGGAACCGGATGAAGACCAGTTTCATCGCGATGATGCTCATCGTGATGACCGCAGCTCTCTTCTATGTGATGGTAGTTTAGATGATCGATATCAACTTGTAATGTAAAGACAAACTTGCTACTCGCGGTCTCGAGACTAGTAATGTTTTATCTTTGTTCGGTCTTTTGAATTCGGAGACTAATATGATGAATTGTATTCGGAGACTAATCTTCTATTGTATTCGATGAATCTTTTGTTGTTGTGTGCTGCTGTCTATATTCTGTCCAATAATATATTTTGTAACCTGTGCAAAAATCAGAAAAGTAAAAAAAACTAATATTCATACTAATGGCGCATCTGAAAGAACATGTGGTGCCCCCATGTTTGGTTTTGGTAATTGATGACAATCTCTATGGACTGATGGTTGCCTTGAGTTATATTTGAAGGTTTTGTCCATAGGCTTTTCTTGGAGTACATGTGTTGGTTTCAAGGAGAGTTTGTGTCGACCAAGGTGCTATTCAAGGAATTACCTAAAGATTGGTCTTGTGAGAGGTTGATCAAGACTAAGTCAAAGAGTGAGTCAAGTTGATCAACCCACAAAGCGTAGAAGATGTATTGAGAAGGATCAAGTGATCCCATGGTATGGTAAGCATTGTCAATTATGCTTTGTGTACTAACCCATGGTCTTCGTGAGGGTTCTTTGTGGGGTTAGGTTGCGGTGTGCAAGTTCAAGTGGAGCATCACGAAGAGATCAAATGCTTGAAGCTTGCTGTCCTTTGTGGTGACAATGGACTTGTGAAGATGTGCGGAAGAGTGGCTCACCCATAGTGGAGTATGGGGGAGCAATCAACTAGTCTTCATCAAGTCAACACAATCAAGAAAGGTTGCGGTGTGCAAGTTCAAGTGGAGCTTCACGAAGAGATCAAATGCTTGAAGCTTGTCGTCCTTTGTGGTGACAATGGACTTGTGAAGATGTGCGGAAGAGTGGCTGACCCATAGTGGAGTATGGGGGAGAAATCAACTAGTCTTCATCAAGTCAACCCAATCAAGAAAGGTGATCCAACTTGAGGGAGTCAAGATCGTCATCATCTAGCTCAAGTGGACCATGTACAAGGCAAAGGTTTGCCCTTGGTAGGTTTTCTATTTTACCGGTCTCATGATGGTAGTTGGGAGACCGGGTTATAGGATCGATTGTCGTGCTATCAAGGGGGGCTCTCGATGAGTAGCTTGATCGTATCATTCGTAGAGAGCTCAAACCATTGCATCCTTGCATCGTCTTTATTGGTTCTTGTTTGGTTATTCTCTTTGTGAGTTTTGGAGCTTATGGTCATCTTGGTGACAAGCTCGAGTTCATCGAAAACGAAGTCCACTCGCATCTTCTATGATGTTTTCGATGTTCGAGGTTTTGGCCGGTTCTTCTCGGTTGGAGGTTTCTCTCCTCTATTTGTTGGCATACCTCCCCTGCCTCGATGTTTTGATGGTACTCGTCGTCTTGTATCCAACAAGCTTGAGTTTGCTCAATTCGGAGCTCATATGCAGAAGTTATGGCAGTTCTGGTTTTTCGTGGAGTTTACTTGCTTTCGTGGAAGTGGCTTGAGGATGGAGCCAGCGGTAGTACCACTGGGCCGGAGCGGCAGTACTGCTTATCGCCACAAGCGGTAGTACGGCTGTCCCACAGCGGTAGTACCGCCCATGGTCATAAGCGGTAGTACGGCTCCGGTTCCACGCTGGTACCGCCTTGACTCGAGACGTGGTTTTCTCGTGTCGGGTTCAGCGGCAGTAGGAGCGGTAGTACCGCTCATGTGCAATAGTACCGCGGCTACCACCACCCCTAGTGCCGCTCAATGGACCTCATCTCTGTTCCTTCTCCCTGTGCTCGTGGTAGGCGTTGTGCGCGGTCCCAGTGGTAGTACCGCCGGGCCGGAGCGCTAGTACCACTTATCACCACAAAGCGGTAGAACCGCTGTCCCAAGCGGCAGTACCGCTGCGACCAACGGTAGTACCGCTGGCTCCAGCGGTAGTGCCGCTCATATGGCTCTGCCACGCACTTTGTTTCGCTCCTCTCTCCATGTTCTACCTCCTGGGTGGTAGTACCGCTCCCCTGAGCGGTAGTACCGCTCATGCGCGGACTGCGCACATAACGGTTGGATTCGGGACCTCCTATAAAAGGGGGTCTTCTTCCCCATTCAACCTTATCCTTTGAGCTCGTGTTCTTCCCCCATTGTTGACCTTCTTCGAGCTTGCTAACTCTCAATCCCTCCAATGATTCTTGCTAGTTCTTGAGGGAAAAGAGAGAGGAGATCTAGATCCACGTTTCCACCAATCACTTTCTCCTCTAAGTGAGGGGAACCCCTTGCTAGTTCTTCGTGTTCTTCTTTCGTTCTTCCTCTCATTTTCCTCCCTAGCATTAGTTGCTTTGGTGGGATTTGGGAGAAAAGGACTTGGGCACTCCGTGTGCCCTAGCCATTGCATTTGGTGCATCGGTTTGAGTTCTCCACGGTGATACGTGGAAGTGAAGTTTGAGAAGCTTATTACTCTTGGGTGTTTGGGCACCCTAGAGCTTGTTCCTCTTGGGTGCCTTGGCGCCCTAGACGGTTGGTGATGTTCGGAGCTCAATCATTGTGGTGTAAAGCTCCGGGCAAGCATCGGGGTCTCCAATTAGGTTGTGGAGATCGCCCCGAGCAATTTGACGGGTACCGGTGACCGCCCCCAAGGGTTGCCAAAGTGTACGGGTTCGGTGACCGCCCCCAAGGGTTGTCATTTGTATGGGTTCGGTGACCGCCCTCAAGGGTCCCTTAGTGGAATCGCGGCATCTTGCATTGTGCGAGGGCGTGAGGAGATTACGGTGGCCCTAGTGGCTTCTTGGGGAGCATTGTGCCTCCACACCGCTCCAAACGGAGATTAGCATCCGCAAGGGTGTGAACTTCGGGATACATCGTCTCTCCGCGTGCCTCGGTTATCTCTTACCCGAGCTCTTTACTTATGCACTTTACTTTGTGATAGCCATATTGTTTCTTGTCATATATCTTGTTATCACATAGTTGTTTATCTTGCTTAGTATAAGTTGTTGGTGCACATAGGTGAGCCTAGTTGTTGTAGGTTTTGTGTTTGACAAATTAACCGCTAGGTTTATTCCGCATTTGTTCAAGCCTAAACTGTAATTATTTTAAAGCGCCTATTCACCCCCCCCCCCTCTAGGCGACATCCATGATCTTTCAGCATCACCTCAAAGTGCGCCATTAGTATGCCAAAGGATACTAATGGCGCATCACTACACAGTGCGCCATTAGTATGCCAAAGGATACTAATGGTGCATCACCCCACAGTGCGCCATTAGTATGCCAAAGCACGTGGGTAAATATGGCCCCCTGGGAGGCATACTAATGGTGCATGATGGTCTATACTAATGGTGCACGGTGTGGTGCTCCATTAGTATACCAGATACTAATGGCGCACCAGTGATGCACCATTAGTAAAAAATACTAGTGCCGTGGTACTAGTGGCGCACCAGTAGTGCGCCATTAGTAGGCAAAACTGGTGCGCCACTAGTAGGACTTTTCCTAGTAGTGTTGGCGTCCCGGCCCATAGTCATTCGGGCATCGTGGAAGAGCTTGACGCCCATGGGGTCTCGGTCTCGACAAAAGAAGGCAGCGGGGCAACATCCTTGACGGACGCAGCTGGTGAAGGGGAACCATGGCTAGGCCAAAGGTGGGGTCTCGAGCAGGAGGTGTCCACACCTGGAGCAGAGGAGGTGGTCGACGTCGTGCACGAGGCGAGGTCGAGGACGGTCGCATGTTGAGGGTGCTGCAGGCAGGAGCAGCTGAAGATGGTGGTGGAGCCACACAGCTTGACGGAAGCAGGGGCGGCAGAGCTCGCGCATCGGGCAGCGACACTGGATGAGGAGGAGGCTTGGCAGCCGTTCTGGAGCAGGGAAGCAGAGGGGGCGATGGGCGTCGGCGAGATGGTGCAGTAGTTGTTGCTGGCAGCGAGGTTGAGGCGGGTTGGTAGCGCCGAGGAGAAGCAGGAGGAAGGCCGTGGCAGAAGAAGAGTGGCGCCTATGTTTGGAGGAGGACGAGCAAGGGGATCGGCGTGCAGAGGATGCAGCGGCGCGGAGAGAGCGAAGGGAGAGAGGGGATCGAGTAGGGGAGAAAAGGGGTCACGGGCGAGAGGAGGGGTCGAGCGCGGTGCCTCTCCTAGCGGCGCGAGGGAGGGATCGAGAGGGAGAGGTGCGCTAGGGATCGGGCTCAGGAAGGCTAGGGTTAGAAAGGAGGCTGGGCCTTAGAGGAAAATGGGCCTAGGGTTAGTAGGCGCCGGCTGAGCTAATGGGCCGGCCGGGTGGCCGAGGCCTAGGTAGCTGCTGCTGCTGCTGCTTTTCTATTTCTTCAGACAGAAAAAACAAAAAGGAAAGAGCAGGAAAAAAGGAGAGGAGCTAGAGAAATATAAAAATATACTCGTGATCCTGAAAATGTGCTCTATTTAACAAAATTGGTTTGGAGATTTTTAAAGGAAGTAAAAAATAATTCAAGTTTGAATTAAATTCAAACTTGAACCATTTTAAACCCTAACCAAAACAATTTCAATAGAGATGAAATTTGATAGAGAGGCTAGGTGCATGGTTTTAGAATATTGAGGCAAAGATGAACATTAAAAGAGAAGGGAATGTGACACTTGCCAAAAGAAGGAAGTAGAGGGAAGGAGAAGGTGATGAAGCAAGATTCATGCATGGAACATGCAACAACTTAATATGTATGAAAAACACATAATGCACATGATGACATGATATGAAATGCATGACATGCAAACAAATGACAAGGCAACAATAGAGAATAACTGGAAGACATCTAGCGCAACGGTCTCGGGGCGTCACAACACTCCACCATTACGAGAGGATCTCGTCTCGAGATCTAGGGTGGCACCGGAGGGACAACGGAAGAGGAAAAGAAGAGGTAAAACTAAGTTGCTTCTTTGACAAACGAGTGAAACCACAAACCTTGAGAGTTTAAACAATTTCAAGAAAAGAATACAACAGAGATGAACGAAGTTGAAAACACTCCGTTAGAAAAGAGGAACAAGGAACATTAATAGAACCTTGTAGGTTGAAGACATCAGGAAAGGGTGCAATGGATAAGAAGTACATGCAAGCACTCCGGTTGAAATGAGATGTACAAGGAACGATGACGATTAATTACGACAACACTCCGGTTGAGAAGGGAGGCAAAACTTGATAAGATGAGAGAACTTGAATGAAAACACGACACTCCGGTAGAATGGATAAGCAAAAGGAAAGAACATGATCTTTGACAACGAATGGGGTGATGGGTCGAAGAGTGCAACATCGCAATGCCTCTGGAACGAAAGAATAGGAGTTGGATCGTCGGAACAAAAGAACGGAGATTAAAACACCATCTTCTACCTCAAATGAGCTTGAAAAGCATCTTGAAGAGAAGGGTCGAACGAAATTGTGAGAACCAACAACAAAAGGATAAGCTTGATATGGACTTATAGAAGACATCTCAAAATTATGAGGTGACAACTTGCCACTCACGGAAAAGATTTGATTGGGAGCTAGAAAAGGATAGCAATCTTCTTCCACCGAGGTGATAAGGATAAAACTTGGATCATAGATAATCACCACAAAGAGCAACATTCCCAATGGAAGGCTTTAGGTGAAATTTATACCAAGATAACTCCATGGAAGAAAGTGATGGGTTTAAATACCTCATTCTTGACAACTTTTGAATCATGAAACATGAAGGTTAATTGTCAAGAAAGACATAACACCATCTCAAAAGACAAGGGAGAACAATTGCACTCCGGATTGCAAGATGAAGAATACTTGAGCTCCTCTGAAAAGAATCTCAATGAACACTTCAAGAAGGAATTAAATCCTTGATGAACCATCATGTAGAGCCTCCATGAAGAACTCCGGTAATAAAAGAATGATCAAAGGAAATGAAGGATGAAAAGAATAAGGTTGAAGCCTTACAATGATTTAGATGGATCTTCGCGACAAGATAAAGTGGAAACTTGGAACTCTGGAAGAAAAGATAAAGCATCTCGAACCAAGAATATGATATGATGTACCACTTCGGAACACCGGAATTAGACCACTTGGATGAAACAATAATAAGAATTACGTTATGCGTATCCTTCACCAATTTAAATTGATGACAAGCAACGGATTTGGCATACTACTTATTCTTGTAAAAAGAAAGGGTTAAGATAGATATAGCGCAAACTTGGGAAACTCTTCAACGAACCACCGGTAGGATTGAAACAATGAATGAATTAATACGATAACCAGATAAAAAGAATCTTGAATGAACCACCGTAAGAATTGAATATGGACGAAGAAAAGATAAAGATACACCATAAAGAATTAGCAAATGAACGAAGATGCTTGAGAGAATTTAGATACATGAGAACGAAGAGATCACGAACTGATTAGAGAATACTTGAATGATGCACCGGTAAGATTTGGAGAACAACAGCTGAAAGCTGGAATGAATAATCCTGAAATGATGGGCTCTGGAGGAAAAGAAATGAAAACAACTCATGAAATGCTCTGGATGGATGAAAAGAATTCTCACAATCAAAACAATTATGAGAGGATGGCATCACGCTTGAACTGAGAATCCTCGAGAGAAGGCACAAGATTTAGAGGAAACACTTCTTCGGTCTTCAAATTCGAGAATGACGATGAGAAACACCACCAAGAATTGTTTAGACACTCCGAAATAATGAAGAATATAAAGGCTGAATCAAAAATGAAATTTTTTTGAAAGATCTTGGAGAAAGACATATGACTGATGATAATTCATTCTTACGTCAAACTTGAAATGAGTTTGAGAATAACACTGGGAAAAGAAGAGTCAGGTAAGATCCTGGGAAAAGACCTGTGGGTTAGGGCCCACTCAAAAGATACACCGTTGAACAATTTAAAAGAGAGATTGCGCCGGTTGAATTAAATGGCTTGAATGAGATAACGTCCTCAAAAGAGCTTGAATGAAAGCAGAGTGGAAACATGAATCTCGAGATATCTTCAGCACTCCGGAACAAAAGAATAGCGAGAGGTGAATGATTAAGAATTGCACCGGCATGAGAAGACATTTGAAACGAGGAAAGTATATGATCAACAAAGCTTGACTTGAATCCACCGGAGAAGAAAAGAAAGAAGAATGACGAACTTGGAGCTTCATTAGAATCTTCATGAGAAACACCGAATAAGAACATTGATTGAAAAGAAACAAGAGACTTCACATGAATAAAAGGATGCTTGATTAAGAAATCCGAGTCCTTGAAGAAACAAGGGTGGGTGGGCGGGAAAACAAAGGCAACTTGGAGATGGATGAAACAAACATCGTTGAGAAGAACTGATAATTGATCTTGCGGATGTTGAAATGATCGGATCCACTTGAAGAGAGACACACCGGTTGAAAAGGATTGACATGACAATCCCAATTATCATGAAGGATAGACACACTTGTAACACCCACGATGCGGCTATATCTCCCACGTGTCGGAGCACGACTTAGAGGCATAACCGCATTGTAGGCATGTCGCAAGAGGGGTAATCTTTACACATCCCATGTACTGAATAAGAAAGAGGTACAGAGCTGGCTTACAATCGCCACTTCACACAATACATGAATATAGCATTACATCGTCCAGATACAAACAAGGTCCGACTATGGAACCAAAATAAAAGAAGACCACCGGTTGAAAAGGATTGACATGACAATCTCGATTGTCATGAAGGATTGGTATTCACATAGGAGTATGAGAACACCGCTTAGAAAGAGGCATGGAATCAACATTTGACATTGAAGCAACTCGAATACCACAACTCAAAATAAAACAAGGATTGGCTTGCAAAATAAGCCGGAACAAACATATGATAGAGATTTCGTCCGAAGTTTTCGTGGTGGGGCCTACACGGGCTCGATCGTACAACACCATCATGTACAAGGCAGTGCACATGACATACGAAGTGTCCCCGAGTCAGCATAGCCAAGGACTCTTTAAGACACAATGAGACCACTGTAAAACCAACCGTGGATAGGCGGACCACTAGACGTCGAACCCCAATCTCATATCATGCATCTGACGGAAAGATATCCTAAGAGCTACTTGAATTCCCACTTATAAACTCCCGAAACTTTCCGGTTATGCAATCAGGTGTTGGGGGTACAGGGGAAGCATAATATCTCACCCAAAACTAACAAATCCTACATCCAGCTGTATCCATCCTTCAACACATAACCAAGAAACATTCGGAAATCATTTACCTCAACCTTCGAAAAGCATCCGTTATACGAGTTATGGCAATACTCCCAAACTCCCGCCCCAGTACTGGGTGGCGTCGAGGTTATCTCACCAACAACTGCATAAAAGAGATTTTTGATGTCGGCGAACTCAGGTATTCCAGAACTGCAACGATAAAATTGGGACGACAACACCTTGGAGCTCAACTCCCCAGGACACTGCCACAACCCCTAAATGTCAGGAGGCACCAAGAACAATGTTCTCGTCACAAAAACATCGAAACGATTCCAAGATACTTGCATGATCCTAAATTTTTTTAGTGAAATTTGAGAAGAGAAGAGTCAAAACTCTACGCCAGGATGCCTCACCAGAGCGACGAAGGGACTGAGGAGTAAAAAGAATCCTAATCTCCGATATATATATAATCCTATAAGACTCAAAACATTTTTCTAGACTCAACAACACCAGCGATTCGATCAAGCAGGGGGGCTCCTAAGTCGGGGAAGGCTCTGATTACCAACTTGTAACACCCTCGATGCGGCTATATCTCCCATGTGTCGGAGCACGACTTAGAGGCATAACCGCATTGAAGGCACTGTCGCAAGAGGGGTAATCTTTACACATCCCTTGTACTGAATAAGAAAGGGAATACAGAGTTGGCTTACAATCGCCACTTCACACAATACATGAATAAAGCATTACAAAATCCAGATACAATCAAGGTCCAACTACAGAACCAAAATAAAAGAAGACCACCCCTAATGCTATAGATCCCCGATCGTCCCAACTGGGCTCCACTACTGATCAACTGGAAACGAAATAACATAACAAACATGAACTTCATCGAGCTCCTCCTTGAGCTTGGTTGCGTCACCTGCACGATATCATCGGCACCTGCAAACTGGTTTTTGGAAGTAATCTGTGAGTCACGGGGACTCAGCAATCTCACACCCTCGCGATCAAGACTATTTAAGCTTATGGGTAGGGAAAAGGTATGAGGTGGAGTTGCAGCAAGCACTAGCATATATGGTGGCTAACATACGCAAAAGAGAGAGAGGAGAGAAGGCAAAGCACGGTCGAAAATCTATGATCAAGAAGTGATCCTAGACTACCTACGTTCAAGCATAACTCCAACACCGTGTTCACTTCCCGGACCCCATCGAGAAGAGACCATCAGCGCTACACACGCGGTTGATGCATTTTAATTAAGTAAAGTGTCAAGTTCTCTACAACCGGACATTAAGAAATTCCCATCTGCCCATAACCGCAGGCACGGCTTTCGAAAGTTCAAACCCTGCAGGGGTGTCCCAACTTAGCCCATCACAAGCTCTCACGGTCAGAGAAGGATATTCCTTCTCCCAGGAAGACCAGATCAGGCTCGGAATCCCGGTTACAAGACATTTTGACAATGGTAAAACAAGACCAGCAAAGCCACCCGCTGTGCCGACAAATCCCGATAGGAGCTGCACATATCTCGTTCTCAGGGCACACCGGATAAGCTATAGGAGCCGACATAACCCAAGTTGCCAAGGGATGGCCCTGCACGGTGCTCTAGTTTGGATCAACACTGAGAGGAGCACTGGCCCGGGGGTTTAAATAAAGATGACCCTTGAGTCTACAGAACCCAAGGGAAAAGGCTTAGGTGGCAAATGGTAAAACCAAGGTTTGGCCTTGCTGGAGGAGTTTTATTCAAAGCGAACCGTCAAGGGGTTCCCATTATAACCCAACCGCGTAAGGAATGCAAAATCAAGGAACATAACACCGGTATGACGGAAACTAGGGCGGCAAGAGTGGAACAAAACACCAGGCATAAGGCCGAGCCTTCCACCCTTTACCAAGTATATAGATGCATTAATTAAATAAGAGATATTGTGATATCCCAACAAATAAACATGTTCTAACAAGGAACAACTCCAATCTTCACCTGCAACTAGCAACGCTATAAGAGGGGCTGAGCAAAGAGGTAACATACCCAAACAACGGTTTGCTAGGACAAGGTGGGTTAGAGGTTTGACATGGCAATATGGGAGGCATGATAAGCAAGTGGTAGATATCGTGGCATAGGCATGGCAATAGAGCGAGCAACTAGCAAGCAAAGATAGAAGTGATTTCGAGGGTATGGTCATCTTGCCTGAGATCCCACAAGGAAGAAGAACGAGTCCATGAAGAATACAAATGGACGTAGTCGAGCGGATCCTCACAAATGCGACGTTATCGGAACTAACCCGAAGAAGCAACACCAGAAAGAAGCAAACAACATAGTAAACAACCAACACATAATCATGGCATGATGCACAACCAAGAATGATGCATGTCCGGTTTAAGGAGGCATGGCATGGCAAAATGCACAAGCAAAACTATAAGTTAAGTGGAGCTCAATATGCAACGAGTTGCATATTGACGACACCACAACAATTATTTAGTTCTCTCCCGTTTAAGTACCGAACAATATTAAATGTTGTTAAGCATGGCAAGAGGTGAAGCATAACAAAACTATACCATCTAAACAATTTAAATGGGGCCGGATATAACAAACAACAAATCCGGTAAATCCCCACGTGCATTTAGTAATTAATTCAAACAACAATTTTAAACATTTTAATTGTTGTTATCATGATGCGGATGACATGTGCAAGTTTTATGCAATTTGAAAAAGTTGATAAGAGCATTTTATGAAGCATTTGTCACCGTGGTAGAAAGAAAGGGGTGCCACGGCGACGAAATGGAAATGGTGCCATGGCAACATTCCGGTTCCGGTAACTCGATTGAGATGCCTGTGAAAAGAAAGTGTGACGGGAGCGTGTGACGCAAGGATGGTGGGGTGATCCCGGATACCGGGTTCCCACGGGTCGATGGCATGGCAAACGAGGGGAGAAGTGTAATGACAACTCGGACACGGTGCAAACGCGGACATCACATACAACGTGCATTTGTCCATGGTGGTTGGTCCAGCAGTTATACCTTCCAAGGGTGCATTTCGAAGCGGAACGAGTCGGTGCAAAGTAGAGGAAGTAGACGTTCTCGCGACGGTAGAGGAAGTAGTGGTACACGTCTCAGAGAAGGACTTGACGCATTTGATGTTTCCGAGGGCGTCGGTAGGGGAACTTGGGGTTAGTGCTACACGGGTCTTCGGTGACAGTCGATGTACATGGCAAACGTAGAGGTACTATGCTTCGGTCGTCGTGGTACTTGGCGATGGTAGTGGTACAAGGGTTGTAGCTGGTCTTGTCGGTTCATCGTGTAGTCGTAAATGTTCCGTAGATGTTCATGTCGTCGAAACCGTTCGGATCTTGGAGCGATGGTAGTCATTCACTTGATGGTCTCGACGGATTCGAAAGGGTACTAGGCGGTCTGTCGTGGTACTTGGCAATGTTCCATGTTCAGTGGTCGTTGGACTTGGCGTCCCGGCCCGTAGTCGTTCGGGCATCATCGAAGAGCTTGACGCCCACGGGGTCTCGGTCTCGACAAGAGAAGGAAGCGGGCCAACATCCTTGATGGACGTAGCTAGTGCAGGGGAACCATGGCGAGGCTGAAGGTGGGGTCTTGAGCAGGAGGTGTCCACACCTGGAGCAGAGGAGGTGGTCGATGTCGTGCACGAGGCGAGGTCGAGGACGGTTGCAGGTTGAGGGTTCTGCAGGCGGGAGCGGCTGAAGATGGTGGTGGAGCCACACAGCTTGACGGAAGTAGGGGCGGCGGAGCTCGCGCATCGGGCGGCGACATTGTACGAGGAGGAGGCTTGGAAGCCGTTCTGGAGCAGGGAAACAGAGGGGGCGACGGGTGTCGGCGAGATGCTGCAACAACTGCTGCTGGCAGCGAGGTCGAGGCGGGTTGGTAGCACCAAGGAGAAGCAGGAGGAAGGCCATGGCAGAGGAAGAGCGGCGTCGGGGTTTGGAGGAGGATGAGCGAGGGGATCGGCGTGCAGAGGATGCAGCGGCGCGGACAGAGCGAAGGGAGAGAGGGGATCGAGCAGGGGAGAAAAGGGGTCACGGGAGAGAGGAGCGGTCGAGCGCGGTGCCTCTCCTGGCGGCGTGAGGGAGGGATCAAGAGGGAGAGGTGCGCGAGGGATCGGGCTTAGGAAGGCTAGGGTTAGAAAGGAGGCTGGGCCTTAGAGGAAAATGGGCCTAGGGTTAGTAGGCGCCGGCTGAGCTAATGGGCCGGCCGGGTGGCCGAGGCCCAGGTAGCTGTTGCTGCTGCTTTTCTATTTCTTCAGACAGAAAAAAAAAGGAAAGAGCAGGAAAAAAAGGAGAGGAGCTAGAGAAATATAAAAATATACTCATGATTCTGAAAATGTGCTCTATTTAACAAAATTGGTTTGGAGATTTTTAAAGGAAGTAAAAATAATTCAAGTTTGAATTAAATTCAAACTTGAACCATTTTAAACCCTAACCAAAACAATTTCAATAGAGATGAAATTTGACAGAGAGGCTAGGTGCATGGTGTTAGAATATTGAGGCAAAGATGAACATTAAAAGAGAAGGGAACGTGACACTTGCCAAAATAAGGAAGTAGAGGGAAGGAGAAGGTGATGAAGCAAGATTCATGCATGGAACATGCAACAACTTAATATGTATGAAAAACACACAATGCACATGATGACATGATATGAAATGCATGACATGCAAACAAATGACAAGGCAACAACAGCGAATAACTGGAAGACTCCTGGCGCAACGGTCTCGGGGCGTCACACAACCTCAGGGCACTATGAGATTTTTGGAAGTGGAATCTGCTGACGAGTGTACACATTCACAAGTTCCCACTCGCAATTGTACCCAATATAAACAACCCAATCTCCATTTGTGCCAGCCCAGGCCTTCCCATTAAGCGATGTCATCTTGACATCACACGTTTCGTTATCAAGCGGCATCAACTCGCACAAGGCGAGGCCTCTGTCGTCCACGCCCATGCAAACAGCCTTATAGGGAAGAAGATAAGGGAGATCAAACCGCGCCTGGACCCTTGGGTTCCTTGTAATTATATTATTAGTTGAGTCGAGAATGGTCTTGAATGAACCTGCCATGCTAGCCGAGGTGATGACATTGCACCAATCAATGAGTTCCTCCACCACGTCATCTTTCAGATCGGGGCAAGAATAACGGGGTCGTTTCTGGCTTGTTCCCTCCATGGAGAAGACGATCGAACAATGGCAGAAGGAAGGGTGAAGGCAAATGGAGGAGGGAGGAAGAGCGTGCGACAACAGTTCCAAATCAAGAGGGGGAGGCGAAGAGGCGGTGGACGGTTGCCACGGTACACGAAGAGGCGCCCCGGCCTACATAGACGTCCGTTCGAAAATTGTACAAAAGGACTCATCGTTGTCTCATTAACATGTTGGAACGGGACCACATGTCAACGAAACATGGTGTGTTATTTCTTGTGCAAAATGCGATCTGGCCGCGTTGGCCCGAAGTGCCACATTATTTCTCAACTTTATTTTTTTATTGGCGTGCCATTTAGTTTTGAAGCACGACTAACTGGTACTGTATGTAGAGAAAATATAAAATACTCTACCACTACTCCACCTCTAGTACTAGTAGTATAAAAAAGATATATAGGCTGGAGATTCAGCGCTTTCTTGCTAAGGGCTGCCCACTTGCTTCTCACACTATCACCCTCTCTCCAGGTCTAAAAAGAAGGCCTCCCTCTCCCTCCTCACCGGTGGTCACAGATCTGCTGGGGAAGAAAAGGACGTGCAGCGTTGACGCACTCCTCGTCGACGAGCGAGGTCACGCACTGACGACAAGGCCGTCCTCTCAGACCTAGCACCGCGTGGGATGGCCACCGTCCCCAAGCTCGCTGCCGTAGTGTGTGCGGAGGAAGATGACCACGAGAGAAGCCACTTCCCGCCGACCCTCAGGTATGCCACCTCTTTTCGAACCATACCCTTGTTCTATTGCCCCATCTGCCACGTCGCTGCATGTGGATATTTTTCCACTCCACCATCTTCCCAATTTGCTATCCTCTTCTCTGTTGGTCACGCAAACGAAAACCTTAATTTTCACTATTAAAGGAAAACCTACTTCATGCAGACTAATCCATGTTCGGGTTGAATAAGGAAAGGAAGGGAGACTGTACAGTCTAAGAGAGTAGGCATCGAACCCGCATCTAGGTTGAAAAGGGGAAAATCAGTAGCTAAGGAACGAGTTTCATGTCTCTTGGTTGAAGAAGGGTAGAAAGGCATGACAAGGCAATAGAGAATGACCAGGTCGATCGGTTTGTTGTTCTCACATAGGAAAAAAGTGGCCAAAGAGAACAAAAATGGGACGTAATCCACATATGTTGCATGGATATTTGTTGCTCTGGGCAACCATACCTCCCTCACCACTCTATGCGTCCATGGAGGTACATCGTACTAGTGCACCCACTGTGTGAATGGGCCTCCCATGCTCTTATTGCCACTTTTTTGTTGTTAGTATAACGCCAGCAGTCAAGTCAAGCAATGCTACTACTAAAGTGATGTGACATTTAATTAATGCCGCACTCTAATGCCACCGATAAATTTAAGCAATGCCATTTAATGTCACTGGATTATTTCAGGGTTAGCTGTTGATTGTGGATATATTAAATATTTTTTAGCTAAGGCATTCTAATGCTATTGCACATCCAGTATACCAATAATGAATCTTGTTACTACCTTCAGATTTTTGCACTGTTAATGCTTATAGATTACATACCTCACTTTCATGAGATAAGTCAATTTTTTTGTACAGTGTCAAGAGGAATGATCAAGAGTGAGCACCTCCTCCTCTGGCTGTTCTCTTGATTCGTTCGATCAAGTTTTTATGTTTGACCGATTATCAAGATTGCGATAGCAATTTTTAGGTCCCCTCGAGTTCGAAATGATATTTACCTTGAAGGTACATGGTTTGCAATTTTTTATACTGTCATTAGTTAATAATGCTAATTACCTTCAGACTTTCGTATTTGGTTTAATGCTCATGCACATCTAGTATACCAATGCTGAAACTTGTTACCTTTACATTTGTATTGTTAATTCTTATAGAAATCTTCTAGTGCTGGAGTTTATTGAAATGTGTTAAGTGTATATTTGTAATAAAATAACTACTCTACTGTTGCACTAGCCACTGGATTAGTGTATATTTGTACTATTCGAATGGTGCTGCATTAGCGTATGGACATAAATAAAGTGTGGCAAGCTTTCCCAGATATGTGCTCAAGAAAACTACCACCTGTTTTTCTAAATACTAGTGTTTGGGTACTTTATTTTGAACTGCGAAAACGTCTTATATTAAGGAACAGAGGGTGTAGAGTTCACTCAAATTATCCCGGTAAAGCTAGTCACACCTTTGTTAAAATTAATGATCATTATGTTATCGGAGGAGGTCTATATGTTTGTCTCTAATGCCTATCGACCACATACCTAACATCATGATGTAATGTTAAGTCATTTCCTTTTGTACAGTGTCACTGAATTGTCAAGGTGGTTAGAAACAGTCTTGCTACCTTGTTGAACTGCAATTGTTAAGTCATTTTATTTTAGTTGAACTGCACAAAATATGCTTAAAAGAAGAGCAAAGGTCAGGAATCGATCATTCTTTCAGAAAGAACTATATATGCCTTCCTGACATCAGCCGTTGTTACCTTATTTATTCCTTCAAATAGGTGGTTAGAAACAGTCTTGCTACCTTTTCCCATTAAGAAATTGGAATGCTTATATTTATGAGTCTATGCTTCAACTAGTGCCACTTTTATAGTAATCACACTTTCAATATCTATACAAACAGGGATGCTCGATTTTAGTGGAACTGCACAAAAAGCCCAAATGGTTCAACATTAGGAGCATGTTTTCTTCCAAACCTTTATATCCAATTGGTGGCACTATCACTACTAGGGAAAACCCTAGCAGTAGCGCTGGTTTTGTGCTCACTAGTAGCACGGGTAGGCACGCTACTAATAAGGCGCTACAACTATTGCTTAGCAGTAACGCGTGCCGCACGCGCTACTGCTAGGACAAATAGCTGCAGCGCTTGTTCACTCCCACGCTGCTGCTAATGTAACTACTGGCAGCGTGTTTTCTTTCCATCGCTACTAGTATTGTTTTTTATTTTTTTTATTTTTAGTGTATTTATGCGCCATCGTACAAATATTGGTACAATACCAGTTATGAGGTTTACATCATTATGTCCATAACAGTGTGTCAAATGAAGGTGGATTAGGTTCAAGTGGAGGCAATATGTGGTGCATGTCAAAAGTATACTACTAATCCAAACTTGATCTAGTTTGGACTAGTAGTACTTTCGATGTGCACCACATGTTGCCTCCACTTGAATCTAATCCGCCAGCACAAGCTATTTAATCATCATCATAATCATTAGCACCAACAATATTTATTTAATCACCACTAACACTAGCTAATAATAATCATCAGTCATTACCACCAACACTAGCTATTTTATCATCATAGTAATAGTGTAGCACATCATCATCCTCAAACTCATTTCTAGCTAATCACTCCTGCTGCTCTCTCTTAGGTAAAACAACATAAAACATGTGTAGCTCTCCTCCTTGATCAAGTTGGAGCATGCAGATGAACTTGTCTCCTAATTTTGGGTAGCACATCTGTTTGCTGCCCCCTAGTACTTGTCTGCGCTCCCCCATCACATATCTGGTCCAGTCTTGCACTATTAAGCATACATCGTTGATCTTGAATGCACTAAAGTAACATGTAGGATATCTTGGCCGTAAGCTAATAATACTCATGGTACCTTTAGTCTCGATCCCATAAGGCACAACATTCATCGGGAGTCCCTGTTGAAGAACATTGTATGGTCACATACTTAGCAATGAAGTTTAGCTTCACAAATAATGTATGGAAAAGATGCACTGAGGACAAATATTAAAAATCTTACCATCCTTCCTAAATAGATGTGACCGTAGTTCATGACGAACACTATTGGTCGCACGTTTTCAGTACTAAGATTTCTAAGTCCAGGAAGAAAATTTGTCTTCACGGTATCAAGATCCTCAAGCCATGAAACATAATGACTTAGCTCCTCGCAGTTTAGTTCAGCCCCGGGACAGTAGTAGGTCCTGTGTACCTAGCGCTGGACATGTTTGCTTGCACCGAAATAAGCTGACAATACAAATTAGTTGTCAACTATTTTTGAATAAACAATATCAAAGACATAAATATGGTTGAGAAACTTACATTTTGGTGTAACTGGAGGCATCTGCACATCGATCCAGATGTCGGTATTACCTTCAATATCATCTTCCGGACGAATATCAAAGGTGATAACCATATCAGGCTGAAATGCATAAGTCTTGCATAGTGCTCGCCATGTTTTGCATCCAAAATAGGTGTAGTCGTCTGAATTGTATAATTTTGCGTGGAAAATATAACCATGCTCGGTCTTCAAATAAACTTTCTTTACCTCCATAGTATGACTGAAACCTATCTTATCCAATACAAAAACTCTTGCATGGCAGGGGATACACTAGTAGAATAGTAAAAAAAATATAAGTTGAAGCAAATGAAGCAGATGTCATGCTTAATTACGAAAAAATACTTGTCGTTGTGACTTACTGTATCCACTTCGAAGTTCTCGTCCAGCTTGATGCTGAAGCGCCTATCATCATCTAGGAAGATTCCGTCGCACAGGCCACGCTCGTCTTTGCAGTATTTGCAAATATCGAAATCCTTTTTGTTGTCAGACATTTCCTATGTTCATAGTTAAAACATTAATTGAAAATCGATAGAAGACAACTACCAGGATACTCAACACACAAATCCGGGGCACTCGATATTTCCTACATATTCTGGCAAAAGTCATGCCAAAATTCACGGAAAAATCCGGCATGACCTTTGCTAAAATAGGATATATCGAGCGCCTGAAATTTGCCGGAACGGAAATGAATCAACACTCCGGCAAAACATAGGCCACTCGGAGGTGTAACCTGCAAACATGGCTGGCCACTTGGAAATTGAGCAACACAAGATATACATTTCAAAATATCTTATAAGACTCAAATTAGCATGCATTCAATAAGCAAAAGTAAATCATCTCATGCGTCCGTACATCGTCGAATATTATCACTAATACATCCCGAATAGTGTCATACATACAACATCACTAGTACAACTAAAACCCTAGCACACGACGGGTATCGGCGCGGGCGGTGGACACCCACAGAGAAGGAACCATCACGGGATCATAGCTCCAGTGAGATCCCTGGAGAACCTGCCAGGTATTGGAGAACCTGTGCTCCAACGCAAACAAGTAGCAACGGACGTGCGCGTCCTCCTCACTGACACGGTGACACACCACCTCCGCGGAGTCCTTGAGCCTCTAGACCGTCACTGGCCCACGCGACCGCCACCAAAGAAGGTTCGGGTCAACGATAGGCTGGCTCCTCACCAACCTGCGCCCCCCGGTAGGTAGCGCCTCCGAGTACCACCCCGGCGGAGCCCAGTCCCGGACATGGCCCATGTGGTCAAGCAGGTGTCGTCCTCCGCCGACTTGACGACAAGGATGCGGGATAGGCATCGTCCACGTCGATGCGGGAAAATTGCTTTAACTAAAAAAATAGCAACAAGTTCTTACTAACTAGTTCTATTAATTCAACTAGTTCTTACTAGAAATAAACTTACTATAAATAAAAATATTCTAGTACCTAATTAGTACCTAGTTCTTACTAACTAATTAGTACCTAAGAACTACTGCCCTAATTACCATCTAATTTGATGAACCTATAGGGGTGGAAAGTGGTAGCGGATATTCCAATTATCCAACTATAAAGTGAAATAAGTGGTCAAATTTTACTCGTTTTATGATTCATCTTAGAAATTTGATTTGTTTCCACCCTTACATGAACCCTAACTCATTTGAGCTGCATCCGCATCCGATTCGTTTCCACCCTAACTAATTTGATGGAGGTAGAAACCCTAGGCAAAGGTAGGGGAGAGGGAGGAGCAGGCGTGCTCACCTCGGGTGCCTGCGACGAGGGAGGGGCAGGCGGCGTCGAGGTCGTTGTCGGGGCTCCGAGGCGGCGTTGAGGTCAGGGGGGCGGGGGCGGCGTCCGGGGCGGCATTGAGGTCGGGGTCGGGGGCAGCGTCCCGGGCGGCATTGAGGTCGGGGGCGGGGCCGGCGTTGAATCTGGGGTCGGGGCGGCGTGGGGAGAGCGCGCGGTGGCCGAGGGGCGACGGCGGCGGCGAGAGTGGAGTTGATTTGGGGGATGAAGTGGCCGTGGGGAAGGACGAACCGCGTGGTTAAGTCAGAAGTACCAGTAGCGCGTTCCAGAAAGGGCGCTACTGCTATGTTAGCTACAGCGCATTCTGGAATACACGCTGCAGCTATAGCGATTTTCTACAGAACCCGCTAGTGCCATTCCTTTCTCCTTTTTTCCCTTTTTTCTTTTATTTTTCTTTACATTTTATTTTTTCCCTTTCTCCTTTTTCTATTTCTTTCATTTTCATTTACTTTTCTACTTGTTTTTCACTTTATTTTATTTCCATTAGCAGCAGCGCTTTACACATAAGCGCGCTGCAGCTAAGGAGATTAGCAGTAGTGCTGGGCCATTATATGCGCTACTGCTAGGTTGGGCTAGCCATGTGCGCCCAGTTCAAACGTAGCAGCAACGCTTTTCGCTAGTACGCGCTACTGCTAAGGTCATAGCAGTAGCGCGGTTTATTTACGCGCGCTGCTACTAAGTAGCAGCAGCGCTTGATTTTGTACAGCGCTACTGGTAAAATTCTATGTATAGGCTTTTCCCTAGTAGTGTATGAGCTGTTCATTACGAAGGTACATGGTTTGCTACTATCTTGCTACTCTTTTTGTACTGTCATTAGATAGTAATACTAGTGGTTTGCATGTGAATTTATTGGCAGGGTGGACCTACATTGGAGGTGCAGGACATGATTCAATGATTGGATTCTCAATTTTGGTTGTATCGATTTCACCTCTTCCATCACTGCGAACATGGATATCCTTGGTCTGATGAAGAATAGGTGTTATATTTCTGCTCTGAACCAGCAAATCAATTCAGTATGAAATTGTCCAAGGCAAAACATGACTGTATCAAATTGTCCAGTGCAAAACATGACAGATGCTAAGCGGAAGAGATGTGTTTAAACCAAAAATACAAGGTGGGGTATATGTTTACTAGCTGCTTGATATTTGTGCAGACAGAGATGTCTGCACATTGCTATTTGGCAAATAAACAATGTGACCGCAATTTTTGTTGAACTGCACAAGAGAATAGTATAGTCACTGCACGTAGTGCCATTTGAAAATAGACACAGAAAGATTGGATAGTCACTTCATGGACTGTAGAAAAATAGTATTGTACTATTTATTAGCCAACACTAGGTGCTTCATTACTTTGGTCTGATTATACAATGGGCATCATTTTGCCTAAGCTAAAGTTTTTATTCCGAAAATAGTCTCGTTGTGTGATCGAGAGAAGACCAAATCATATTGTAGTGGATGTTCCTCCATCATGTGTGGTTCATTCTCATGGTTCCAGCTGTTTGTGAAATCACTTACGTTTTCAAGAGGAATTGTAGACTTCACAAACAAATTTGTCTTTCAATTTGTACTGAATGTTGGCCAAGAGAAGCATCCATGTTAGTAGGAAGAACAAATGTTTTTTCTAGATCTTTGCTTTTGGAGCTACATATTTGTATATGATCTGTGAATCATTGAGATGAATTAACATGTTGATGTTATGTATGGGAATCATACTAGTTGGTTTTGAATTTGGGCTACTAATGTGAACATATTACAATGCCAGTCCTGTGAGTCTCGTGTGAACATTTTGAACGGATTGGCTCTTACTGTTGTGGACAACATGATCCTTATTTCTGTGTTCTCAGTGTTTACAAGTTACTAACAATTCCTTATTTCTGTTCGCTTGGTGTTTACAAGTTACTGATCGATTACTAGCTAGCCTACTAATGCGCTCCTGGAAGTTTTAGTTGCGACGCAAGGTCCGAAGTGGCAGTTTTTTTTGAATAAAAATGCCTACCTCTAAAGAAACTGACAAGCTGCTCTGAAGAAAATGCCATGCAAATCTGAAGAAACTGCCAGCAAAAACGTTCGCAAATGCCTTATCTCTCAGTGAACGTTCATCAGCTATTGCGATCCTACACGTACACCATCTGACCTACTCGATCCTACACGTACACTATCCGACCTACTCGATCCTACACGGATAAATAGCGGATCCCGCACGTACTACCTCCTTTCCGGTTTGTAGGGCTCAATTCAAAAACCGGCCTACTCGATCCTACACGAATAAATAGCGGATCACACACGTACTACCTCCTTTCCGGTTTGCAGGGCTTAATTCAAAAATCTCACCAACCAAGGTAGATAATTAGTGGTGGAATAATTTTTGACAAGGAGGGAGTACCTCATCTGGATGATTCGAGTGCACTCGTTTGACTGTCATGCCGGCGTGCGACCTAGCATGGACAGGACACACCACTGACAGGGACGGGATGGCACAGTCATAATTTCAGTTTTTCTAGTTTCCATGACAAGCTAGCGCGCTAAGCCATGCCTGCTTATGCATTGAATTCTGATGATCGCGATGACCGTCGCATTTCCCGCGACACGCTAGTTCGCCTACCTTCCGTCTATAATTATCGTTTCCCGGGCTTCTCCGGTGGCACCATCACCCAGCTCGCCCTATCCTCATAATCCCCCACCGGCCCGACGTCTGATACGTCTCCAACGTATCTATAATTTTTGATTGCTCCCTTCTATATTATCTACTGTTTTGGGCAATATTGGGCTTTATTATCCACTTTTATATTACTTTTGGGACTAACCTATTAACCGGAGGCCCAGCCCAGATTTGCTGTTTTATGCCTATTTCAGTGTTTCGAAGAAAAGGAATATCAAACGGAGTCGAAACGGAACGAAATCAACTAGAGAAGTTATTTTTGGAAGGAAACCTACAAGATAGACTTGGACCCTACGTCAGAAGATGAAGAGGGGTTCACGAGGGGTTTCTCTGGTGGCCATCTTCATCATCCCGGTGCTCTCCATGACGAGGAGGGAGTAGTTCTCCCTCGGGGTTGAGGGTATGTACTAGTAGCTATGTGTTTGATCTCTCTCTCTCTCGTGTTCTTGAGGTGATATGATCTTGATGTATCGCGAGCTTTGCTATTATAGTTGGATCTTATGTTTCTCCTCCCCCTCTTCTCTCTTGTAATGAATTGAGTTTCCCCTTTGAAGTTATCTTATCGGATTGAGTCTTTAAATATTTGAGAACACTTGATGTATGTATTGCCGTGCGTATCTGTGGTGACAATGGGATATCACGTGATTCACTTGATGTATGTTTTGGTGATCACCTTGCGGGTTCCGCCCATGAAGCTATGCATAGGGGTTTGCACACGTTTTCGTTGTGATTCTCCGGTAGAACTTTGGGGCACTCTTTGAGGTCCTTTGTGTTGGTTGAATAGATGAATCTGAGATTGTGTGATGCATATCGTATAATCATACCCACGGATATTTGAGGTGACATTAGGGTTTTGGTTGATTTGTGTCTTAAGCTGTTATTCTAGTATGAACTCTAGGGCTGTTTGTGACACTTATAGGAATAGCCCAACAGATTGATTGGAAAGAATAACTTTGAGGTGGTTTCGTACGCTACCATAATCTCTTCGTTCGTTCTCCGCTATTAGTGACTTTGGAGTGACTCTTTGTTGCATATTGAGGGATAGTTATGTGATCCAATTATGCTATTATTGGTGAGAGGACTTGCGCTAGTGAAAGTATGAACCCTAGGCCTTGTTTCCTAGCATTGCAATACCGTTTACGCTCACTTTTACCATTAGTTACCTTGCTGTTTTTGTATTTTCAGATTACAAAAACTATTATCTACCATCCATATACCACTTGTATCACCATCTCTTCGCCGAACTAGTGCACCTATACAATTTACCATTGTATTGGGTGTGTTGGGGACACAAGAGACTCTTTGTTATTTGGTTGCAGGGTTGCTTGAGAGAGACCATCTTCATCCTACGCCTCCTATGGATTGATAAACCTTAGGTCATCCACTTGAGGGAAATTTGCTACCGTCCTACAAACCTCTGCACTTGGAGGCCCAACAACGTCTACAAGAAGAAGATTGTGTAGTAGACATCAAGCTCTTTTCTGGCGTCGTTGCCGGGGAGGTTAGCTCTTGATGGTATATCTTTAGATCTTGCAATCGAGTCTTTTAGTTTCTTGTTTTATCACTACTTTAGTTTATAAAAGAAAACTATAAAAAATGGAATTAAGGGTACCTCATATGCTTCATCTTTTTAATATCTATCGTGAAACTAAGGATTCTGATAATTGTGCTCAAGTGCTAGAAGAAGAATGCATTAGAATGTTTGGCACTAACTATTTGAATGATGAGCATGATTGCAATGTTGTTAGTATGAATTCCTTAAATATCCATGATGCTAATGATATGCAAAGACACAAGCTTGGGGAAGCTATGTTTGATGAAGATGATATTTTTTGTCCCCCAAGCTTTGATGAGCAAATTTATTATGATGAAAGCATGCCTCCTATTTATGATGATTATATTGATGAAAGTAGATTTGGAGAGGTCATGACTTTATTTAGTGATGAATCCACTATTCCGGAAGAGGTTCCAATTGATTATGAGAACAAAGTTGCTGTCTATGATGATTATTGTGATGACTTGTATGCTATAAACAATAATGATATCCATGAAACTTGTTATCATGATTTTAGTTTTCAATTGGATTATGCCTCACATGATAATTATTTTGTTGAGTTTGCTCCCACTATTATTCATAAGAAGAAATTTTCTTATGTGGAGAGTAGTAAATTTTCTATGCTTATAGATCATGAAAAGAATGCTTTATATTATGGTTATATTGTTGAATTAATCCATGATGCTACTGAAAATTATTATGAGGGAGGAATATATGCTTGTAGGAATTGCAATAATATCAAATTTCCTCTCTATGTGCTTAAAGTTTTAAAGTTATGCTTGTTTTGCCTTCCTATGCTAGTTGATTATTGTTCCCACAAGTTGTTTGCTCACAAAATCCCTATGCATAGGAAGTGGGTTAGACTTAAATTTGCTTGTCATATTCTTCATGATGCTCTCTTTATGTTTCAATTCTTATCCTTTATATGAGCATCATTGAAATCATCATGCCTAGCTAGGGGCGTTAAACGATAGCGCTTGTTGGGAGGCAACCCAATTTTATTTTTGTTCCTTGATTTTTGTTCCTGTTTAGTAATAAATAATTCATCTAGACTCTGTTTAGATGTGGTTTTATGTGTTTAATTAGTGTTTTTGCCAAGTAGAACCTTTGGGAAGACTTGGGGAAAGTCTTGTTGATCATGCTGTCAAAAACAGAAACTTTAGCGCTCACGAGAATTGCTGCCATTTTTATTTGGATAGTGCTATCGAGTTAATTATTTTTCAGATGATTAATATATAAATTCCTCAGTTCCAGCAATTTATTTTAGAATTTTATGAGTTCCATAAGTATACGTTTGATCCACATTACTACAGACTGTTCTGTTTTTGACAGATTCTGTTTTTCATGTGTTGTTTACTTATTTTGATGAATCTATGGCTAGTAAAATAGTTTATAAACCATACAGAAGTTGGAATACAGTAGGTTTAACACCAATATAAATAAATAATGAGTTCATTACAGTACCTTGAAATGGTGATTTATTTTCTTATACTAACGGAGCTTACGAGTTTTCTGTTAAGTTTTGTGTTGTGAAGTTTTCAAGTTTTGGGTAAGGATTCGATGGACTATGGAATAAGGAGCGGCAAGAGCCTAAGCTTGGGGATGCCCGAGGCATCCCAAGGTAATATTCAAGGATAGCCAATAGCCTAAGCTTGGGGATGCCCCGGAAGGCATCCCCTCTTTCGTGTTCATTCATCGGTAACTTTACTTGGAGCTATATTTTTATTCACCACATGATATGTGTTTTGCTTGGAGCGTCAATGTATTTTGTTATGAGTTGCTTGCTGTTATTTAGAATAATGTTTTGCATCCTTTATTTCAATACGAGTGGCATTGATAGCCTTTACTATGCCTATGTTACAAGTATACATGTTGCTGTTTGAAAACGGAAAGTTTACCGCTATTGCAATAATTCCCTAGAAAAGTCAGAATGTGATAAAATGTTGAAACCTTTTGCACATTAAGCTATGATAAGTTTACTACAGTGGGAATTTTCTTTCATAATTTTTGGAGCTAGCAAAGTATGGATGTTGCAGCATTCTTTACAGACTATCCTGTTTAGGCAGATTGCTGTTATGTTTGCATTGTTTGCATATGTTTGCTTCTTTAATGATTCTATTTGAGGATAGGACTATTAAATATGCAGAGTCATTTAGTATGCAATGTTGAATAATAATTTTAGTGATTTTCCACAGTAGAGTATGATAAGGTTTTTGCAATGGTTTATACTAACTTATCTCACGAGTCCTTGTTGAGTTTTGTGTGGATGAAGCTTTCGAGATTTAGGGATACCGTGATATGAGAGGAATTAAGGAGACACAAAAGCTCAAGCTTGGGGATGCCCAAGGCACCCCAAGATAATGTTTCAAGAAGTCTCAAGCATCTAAGCTTGGGGATGCCCCGGTTGGCATTCCACATTTCTTCTTCAACAACTATCGGTTAGTATCGGTTGATCCTAAGTTTTTGCTTCTTCACATGATGTTTGCCTTTCTTAGATGTCATTTTATTTTGCTTTGCTTGCTGTTTGAATAAATTATAAAGATCTGAAATTATTAAATGTTAGAGAGTCTTCACATAGTTGCATAATTATTCGACTACTCATTGATCTTCACTTATATCTTTCGGAGTAGTTTGTCATTTGGTCTAGTGCTTCACTTATATCCTTTTAGAGCACGGTGGTGGTTTTATTTTATAGAAATAGATGAACTCTCATGCTTCACTTAGATTATTTTGAGAGTCTTAAATAGCATGGTAATTTGCTTAAAATCCTAATATGCTAGGTATTCAAGAATAATAAAATTCTCTTATGAGTGTGTCGAATACTATGAGAAGTTTGATACTTGATAATTGTTTTGAGATATGGAGATGGTGATATTAGAGTCATGCTAGTTGAGTAGTTTTGAATTTGAGAAATACTTGTGTTGAAGTTTGTGATTCCCGTAGCATGCACGTAGGGTGAACTGTTATGTGATGAAGTCGGAGCATGATTTATTTATTGATTGCCTTCCTTATGAGTGGCGGTCGGGGACGAGCGATGGTCTTTTCCTACCAATCTATCCCCCTAGGAGCATGCGCGTAGTACTTTGTTTCGATAACTAATAGATTTTCGCAATAAGTATGTGAGTTCTTTATGACTAATGTTGAGTCCATGGATTATACGCACTCTCACCCTTCCGCCATTGCTAGCCTCTCTAGTACCGCGCAACTTTCGACGGTACCATAAACCCACCATATACCTTCCTCAAAACAGCCACCATACCTACCTATTATGGCATTTCCATAGCCATTCCGAGATATATTGCCATGCAACTTTCCACTGTTCCGTTTATGACACGCTTCATCATTGTCATATTGCTTTGCATGATCATGTAGTTGACATCGTATTTGTGGCAAAGCCACCATTCATAATTCTTTCATACATGTCACTCATGAATCATTGCATATCCCGGTACACCGCCGGAGGCATTCATATAGAGTCATATTTTGTTCTAAGAATCGAGTTGTAATTCTTGAGTTGTAAGTAAATAAAAGTGTGACGATCATCATTATTAGAGCATTGTCCCAGTGAGGAAAGGATGATGGAGACTATGATTCCCCCACAAGTCGGGATGAGACTCCGGACGAAAATAAATAAATAAAAGAGGCCAAAGAAGCCCAAATAAAAAAAGAGAAAAGAGGCCATAAAAAGAGAAGGCCCAAATAAAAAATAAAAAAATGAGAGAAAGAGAGAGAAGGGACAATGCTACTATCCTTTTACCACACTTGTGCTTCAAAGTAGCACCATGATCTTCATGGTAGAGAGTCTCCTATGTTGTCACTTTCATATACTAGTGGGAATCTTTCATTATAGAACTTGGCTTGTATATTCCAATGATGGGCTTCCTCAAAATGCCCTAGGTCTTCGTGAGCAAGCAAGTTGGATGCACACCCACTTAGTTTCTTTTGAGCTTTCATAAATTTATAGGTCTAGTGCATCCGTTGCATGGCAATCCCTACTCATTCACATTGATATCTATTGATGGGCATCTCCATAGCCCGTTGATACGCCTAGTTAATGTGAGACTATCTTCTCCCTTTTTGTCTTATCCACTACCACCATTCTATTCCACCTATAGTGCTATGTCCATGGCTCACGCTCATGTATTGCGTGAAGATTGAAAAAGTTTGAGAACATCAAAAGTATGAAACAATTGCTTGGCTTGTCATCGGGGTTGTGCATGATTTAAATATTTTGTGTGGTGAAGATGGAGCATAGCCAGACTATATGATTTTGTAGGGATAACTTTCTTTGGGATGTTATTTTGAGAAGACATGATTGCTTAGTTAGTATGCTTGAATTATTATTGTTTTCATGTCAATATGAACTTTTATCTTGAATATTTTGGATCTTAATATTTAGGCCGCAATTAAGAAGAATTACATTGAAATTATACCAAGTAGCACTCCGCATCATAAAATTTTGTTTTTATCATTTACCTACTCGAGGACGAGCAGGAATTAAGCTTGGGGATGCTGATACGTCTCCAACGTATCTATAATTTTTGATTTCTCCATGCTATATTATCTACTGTTTTGGGCAATATTGGGCTTTATTATCCACTTCTATATTACTTTTGGGACTAACCTATTAACGGAGGCCCAGCCCAGATTTGATGTTTTATGCCTATTTCAGTGTTTCGAAGAAAAGGAATATCAAACGGAGTCGAAACGGAACGAAATCAACTGAAGAAGTTATTTTTGGAAGGAAACCTGCCGGATAGACTTGGACCCTACATCAGAAGATGAAGGAGGTGCTCACAAGGGTAGGGGGCGCGCCCACCCCCCTGGGGCGCGCCCCCCTGCCTCGTGGCCCCATCTTTGGTCCACCGACGTACTCCTTTCACCCATATATACCTACGTATCGTAAAACTTCCAGACAGAACAATAGATCGGGAGTTCCGCCGCCAGAAGCCTCCGTAGCCACCGAAAGCCAATCTAGACCCGTTCCGGCACCCTGCCGGAGGGGGCAATCCCTCTCCGGTGGCCATCTTCATCATCACAGTGCTCTCCATGACAAGGAGGGAGTAGTTCTCCCTCGGGGCTAAGGGTATGTACCAGTAGCTATGTGTTTGATCTCTCTCTCTCTCGTGTTCTTGAGGTGATACGATCTTGATGTATCGCGAGCTTTGCTATTATAGTTGGATCTTATGTTTCTCCTCCCCCTCTTCTCTCTTGTAATGAATTGAGTTTCCCCTTTGAAGTTATCTTATCGGATTGAGTCTTTAAATATTTGAGAACACTTGATGTATGTCTTGCCGTGCGTATCTGTGGTGACAATGGGATATCACGTGATTCACTTGATGTATGTTTTGGTGATCAACTTGCGGGTTCCGCCCATAAACCTATGCATAGGAGTTGGCACACATTTTCGTCGTGATTCTTCGGTAGAACTTTGGGGCACTCTTTGAGGTCCTTTGTGTTGGTTGAATAGATGAATCTGAGATTGTGTGATGCATATCGTATAATCATACCCACGGATACTTGAGGTGACATTAGAGTATCTAGGTGACATTAGGGTTTTGGTTGATTTGTGTCTTAAGGTGTTATTCTAGTACGAACTCTAGGGCTGTTTGTGACACTTATAGGAATAGCCCAACAGATTGATTGGAAAGAATAACATTGAGGTGGTTTCGTACCCTACCATAATCTCTTCGTTCGTTCTCCGCTATTAGTGACTTTGGAGTGACTCTTTGTTGCATGTTGAGGGATAGTTATGTGATCCAATTATGCTATTATTGTTGAGAGGACTTGCGCTAGTGAAAGTATGAACCCTAGGCCTTGTTTCCTAGCATTGCAATACCGTTTACGCTCACTTTTACCATTAGTTACCTTGTTGTTTTTATATTTTCAGATTACAAAAACTATTATCTACCATCCATATACCACTTGTATCACCATCTCTTCGCCGAACTAGTGCACCTATACAATTTACCATTGTATTGGGTGTGTTGGGGACACAAGAGACTCTTTGTTATTTTGTTGCAGGGTTGCTTGAGAGAGACCATCTTCATCCTATGCGTCCTACGGATTAATAAACCTTAGGTCATCCACTTGAGGGAAATTTGCTACTGTCCTACAAACCTCTGCAATTGGAGGCCCAACAATGTCTACAAGAAGAAGGTTGTGTAGTAGACATCAACGTCACTCGCCACTTATCCTCGCTCTCGCCACGTCTGCCATGCCCCCGCCCGTCCGCGAGAGGCGACGCCGGAGGGGGTCACCGCCGGAACTAGTGTTCGGTTTTTCACCGGAAGGCGGACGGAGGGAGGAGGCATTTTATCGGTCTTCAGATGGCAATGCAGAGTATGAGGAGTTGTTGGAGCGCGACCGCCTTGCGGAGGAGCAGCGTATCACCGATTTGCGCCAGCAGCGGGACATGGAGCAGCAGCGCACCGACGCTCTGAGTCGCGAGCAGAGAGCCCGCAACTGGGCCGACTACGTGGAGGCTGGCGCCCGGCAAATAGCCCTAGAGGCTATCGGGCACGCACGCATTCGTGACGCCGAATTTTGCTACAAGCTCGTCAAGTGGGTTTCCCGCTTAGAAGCCAAAGCTTCGGTGGACCACGCTGGCATGGAAAGGGCCAACGTGCGCGAGCAACGCGCCCTATCGCACCTCTGGAAAGTCCGAGGTGAGGCAGAGGACACCGGTGCAGGTGTTTAGCATGTACCGCAGATGGTGACTGGCATCGTCTAGTTAGCCTAGAGTAAGTTAGTACTTATACACTACTAGAGTATTAGTGGGAGTAGAGAATGAACTTGGCTATGATGGTTGTCAACGTGGAAGTTCAGTACTCTATATCTAGATCAGACCTGTTACTTTGCTCTGAATGTTGAACTTTTCGTTTGAACGTATGGAATGGGCTGTTATTTTTTTAAATGGGTTGTATTTGTCCGCCCGGGTTTAGAGGCTAACTTGTGGGCCTACCAGGTTGACGCATACACAATCAGGAGATGATTGTACGTGGAGAGGATGACAGCGGGGATCCACCAAGGTCATGGCAGTACGCAAGCAAGTGCCTCCTTATTTCAAGCCAATAAAAAATGGCTCCTCCTAATGAATTTCTGACATCTAGGTCCCATGCCATTGTCAATGTAGTCAATAAACGAGAGAATTGCACAACGAGTGGCTGACACCAGGGACCCAACAGCTCGCTCAGTTATTTTTCTTTTGGGTTAATTTGATAAATGCCACTCCAAATCTGGTGATTCCGAGAAATGCCACTACAATTTCCAAACTTTGAAAAATGCCATTTCATGCCATTTCCAGTGGCATTTTCCGAAGTCTGGAGTGGCGTTTTTCAAATTTTGCAAATTGCAGTGGCGTTTTTCAAATTACAAAAATTGCAGTGGCATTTTTCAAAGTTTGAACATTGCAGTGGCATTTTTATGAATCACCATAAATCTAATTTGTTTTTGAGACAGAAGTAGGGTGTCAACTGGGCTGTGCGGAACACTCTGGCCTGTCTAGACAGCCTTTTCTGTTATGTTTACCAGAGACCAGCCTAGTAGTTTTTTGTTCTTTCTAAAAATGGCTAGCCGAGTTTTTTTGTGATTTGTCAAGTAAGTCACTTTGTCAGGCCTGTTGGGCTGCAAACTTTCAAGACGAGGAGAGCTTTATTCGGCTGGCTGTGAAAATGGCCTATCAGTAATGAGAAATGGGTTGTACATTTTTAAAACACATCAAACCGGCAATTAGTTTCAAATTTCTTTTTTTTCATTTCGAGATTTTATATTGCATTGATTTTTATGCGTGGGCAATTTGTTGGATTTTATATTGATATACATTTATTTTTAATATCAGTTTGAATGTGACTCGAAATTTTGGGATTAAAAATAGTTCGGACCGCACCAACATATGCAAAATTTCGTATAATTTTTTAACCGTGGCCACCATATGGGTTGTAATGCTAACAAAAAGAATATGGGCTCAAAAAAACCTTAAGAATTAGCAAATGGGATGTAAATTATTAGAAATAATGGCAGATGGGTTGTATGTTATTTCCCACAGATTTGAGGCTTTCCTAAAAAAGGTTGACGCACAAGTAGTGACTGTTGGATGTCCATCCAATGGCTGTCGTGCTTCTTCAATCTCTGCTCTTCCTTCTCCAGCCGCTCAAACAAGCGCCGGCGGGACTGCCTGCTCCCTCCTCCCGCGGTCGGCTGTGCTGCCGCGCAGGCCTCAACGCCCCACCGTACTCCCATCACTGTCCTAGCCATCCCTCTACTCACCCACACCTATTGTTATTCTCCGGCGACGGCAGCCGAACCATTCAACCCTCATACTCCCCACCGCGTGGGCAGCCACTGTCGTGTCTTCCCTGGCTCTATGTCATTCCCTTTGTAGGCCTCGCCATCGTCCGCCGCCCTGGTGCTCCCGGCGCGGCGTGGTCAACGTGGTCAACGAACGACATCCATCGGAAGTGGACTGTACGTGGAGAGGCTGACAGCTGGGTCCACGGCCGCACACAAGGAAATGCCTCCTTATTACGTGCAAAATAATGATTCCTTCACCTGACATCTGGGACCCATCAGAAGGGCCTCTGTATTTCGTGAAAAATACGTTCCCCTCGCAGTCAGCTCGAACCCACCAGCTATATCTTCGCACGCAAGGAAGTGCCTCCTTATTGCGCACAAAACAATGAATACTCCCCCTGCTAGCTGGGACCCAGCATAGTGGGGGCTGACTTGTGGGCATACTAAGTTGACAGGGATGGAGAGCTTTGTCAACTTAGTCAATATGAACGATTCTAGCTCTTGTGACCATATGATGTCCATCCAATGACCGTAGTGCTTCTTCAACCTTTGGTCTTCTTGCTCCAGCCGCCCAGAGCAGCCCCGGTCATGCCGCCTGCTCCTGCCTCCCGTGGCCGGCTGTGCTGCCATGGAGGCCTCACCGCCCCCTACTACTCCCGCCGCTGGCCAGGTCCTGCGGCGACGGCAGCGTCATACCACAGCCGAACCAGTGAACCCTCATACTCCTCTCCGCGTGGGCTTCCACTGTCGCTCTTCCCCGGCTCCGTGTCGTCCCCTTCCTAGGCCTCACCGTCGTCCACCGCCCTCGTGCTCTCGGCGCGGCACGGTCAACATGGTCAAGGAACGACTTCCTGTTGGAAATATGCCCTAGAGGCAATAATAAAAGCATTATTATTATATTTCCTTGTTCATGATAATTGTCTTTATTCATGCTATAATTGTATTATCTGGAAATCGTAATACATGTGTGAATAATAGACACCAACATGTCCCTAGTAAGCCTCTAGTTGACTAGCTCGTTGATCAACAGATAGTCATGGTTTCCTGACTATGGACATTGGATGTCATTGATAACGAGATCACATCATTAGGAGAATGATGTGATGGACAAGACCCAATCCTAAACATAGCATGAGATCGTATAGTTCGTTTGCTAGAGTTTTCCAATGTCAAGTATCTTTTCCTTAGACCATGAGATCGTGTAACTCTCGGATACCGTAGGAGTGCTTTGGGTATACCAAACGTCACAACGTAACTGGGTGACTATAAAGGTATACTACGGGTATCTCCGAAAGTGTCTGTTGGGTTGACATGGATCAAGACTGGGATTTGTCACTCCGCATGACGGAGAGGTATCACTGGGCCCACTCGGTAATGCATCATCATAATGAGCTCAGAGTGACCAAGTGTCTGGTCACAGGATCGTGCATTACGGTATGAGTAAAGTGACTTGTCGGTAACGAGGTTGAACGAGGTATTGGGATACCGACGATCGGATCTCGGGCAAGTAACATACCGATTGACAAAGGGAATTGTATACGGGGTTGCTTGAATCCTCGACATCGTGGTTTATCCGATGAGATCATCGTGGAGCATGTGGGAGCCAACATGGGTATCCAGATCCCGCTGTTGGTTATTGACCAGAGAGCGATCTCGGTCATGTTTACATGTCTCCCGAACCCGTAGGGTCTACACACTTAAGGTTCGGTGACGCTAGGGTTGTAGGGATATGTATATGCAGTAACCCGAATGTTGTTCGGAGTCCCGGATGAGATCCCGGACGTCACGAGGAGTTCCGGAATGGTTTGGAGGTAAAGATTTATATATGGGAAGTCCTGTTTCGGGCATCGGGACAAGTTTCGGGGTTATCGGTATTGTACCGGGACCACCGGAAGGGTCCCGGGGGTCCACCGGGTGGGGCCACCTATCCCGGGGGGCACATGGGCTGTACGGGGTGCGCCTTGGCCTACATGGGCCAAGGGCACCAGCCCCAAGAGGCCCATGCGCCTAGGGTTTCAAGGGAGGAAGAGTCCTAGGAGGGGAAGGCACCTCCTAGGTGCCTTGGGGAGGAGGGATTCCTCCCCCTTGGCCGCACCCCCCTAGGAGATTGGATCTCCTAGGGCTGGCGCCCCCCCTTGGCCCTCCTATATATAGTGGGGGAAGGAGGGCTTTTCATCCACGCCTTTGGTTGCCTCCTTCCCCCTCTCCAACACCTCCTCCTCCTCCATAGCGCTTGGCGAAGCCCTGCCGGAGTACTGCAGCTCCATCAACACCACGCCGTCGTGCTGCTGCTGGTGCCATCTCCCTCAACCTCTCTTCTCCCCTTGCTGGATCAAGAAGTAGGAGACGTGGCTGTTCCGTACGTGTGTTGAACGCGGAGGTGCCGTCCGTTCGGTGCTAGGATCTCCGGTGATTTGGATCATGTCGTGTTTGACTACATCATCCCCGTTCTTTGAACGCTTCCACTCGCGATCTACTAGGTACGTAGATGCATCTAATCACTCGTTGCTAGATGAACTCATAGATGGATCTTGGTGAAATCGTAGGAAAATTTTGTTTTCTGCAACGTTCCCCAACAGTGGCATCATGAGCTAGGTCTATGAGTAGTTCTTCTTGCGCGAGTAGAACACAATTTGTTGTGGGCGTAGATGTTGTCAACTTTCTTGCCGTTACTAGTCTTATCTTGCTTCAATGGTATTGTGGGATGAAGCGGCCCGGACCAACCTTACACGTACACTTACGTGAGACCGGTTCCACCGACTAACATGCACTAGTTGCATAAGGTGGCTGGCGGGTGTCTGTCTCTCCTACTTTAGTTGGAGCGGATTCGATGAAAAGGGTCCTTATGAAGGGTAAATAGAAGTTGACAAATCACGTTGTGGCTTTCACGTAGGTAAGAAAACGTTCTTGCTAGAACCCTACTTCAGACACGTAAAACATGCAACAACAATTAGAGGACGTCTAACTTGTTTTTGCAGCAAGTGCTTTGTGATATGATATGGCCAAAGTTGTGATGAATGATGAATGATCTATATGTGATGTATGAGATGTTCATGCTATTGTAATAGGAATCACGACTTGCATGTCGATGAGTATGACAACCGGCAGGAGCCATAGGAGTTGTCTTTATTTTTGTATGACCTGCGTGTCATTGAGAAACGCCATGTAAATTACTTTACTTTATTGCTAAACGCGTTAGCCATAGTAGTAGAAGTAATAGTTGGCGAGCAACTTCATGGAGACACAATGATGGAGATCATGATGATGGAGATCATGGTGTCATGCCGGTGACAAGATGATCATGGAGCCCCAAGATGGAGATCAAAGGAGCTGTGTGATATTGGCCATATCATGTCACTATTATTATTTGATTGCATGTGATGTTTATCATGTTTTTCATCTTGTTTGCTTAGAACGACGGTAGTAAATAAGATGATCCCTCACAACAATTTCAAGAAGTGTTCTCCCCTAACTGTGCACCGTTGCTAAAGTTCATCGTTTCGAAGCACCACGTGATGATCGGGTGTGATAGATCCTTACGTTCACATACAACGGGTGTAAGACAGTTTTACACATGCAAAACACTTAGGGTTAACTTGACGAGCCTAGCATGTGTATAGACATGGCCTCGGAACACAGAAGACCGAAAGGTCGAGCATGAGTCGTATAGAAGATACGATCAACATGAAGATGTTCACCGACGTTGACTAGTCCGTCTCACGTGATGATCGGACACGGCCTAGTTGACTCGGATCATGTTATACTTAGATGACTAGAAGAGGGATGTCTATCTAAGTGGGAGTTCATTGAATAATTTGATTAGATGAACTTAATTATCATGAACTTAGTCTAAAATCTTTACAATATGTCTTGTAGATCAAATGGCCAACGTAGTCCTCAACTTCAACGCGTTCCTAGAGAAAACCAAGCTGAAAGACGATGGCAGCAACTATACGGACTGGGTCCGGAACCTGAGGATCATCCTCATAGCTGCCAAGAAAGATTATGTCCTACAAGCACCGCTAGGTGACGCACCTGTTCTCCCTGCAGAACAAGACGTTATGAACGCTTGGCAGGCACGTACCGATGACTACTCCCTCATTCAGTGCGGCATGCTTTACAGCCTAGAGCCGGGGCTCCAAAAGCGTTTTGAGAGACATGGAGCATATGAGATGTTCGAAGAGCTGAAAATGGTTTTCCAAGCTCATGCCCGGGTCGAGAGATATGAAGTCTCCGACAAATTCTTCAGCTGTAAGATGGAGGAAAATAGTTCTGTCAGTGAGCACATACTCACTATGTCTGGGTTACATAACCGCTTGACTCAGCTGGGAGTTAATCTCCCGGATGATGCGGTCATTGATAGAATCCTCCAGTCGCTTCCACCGAGCTACAAGAGCTTTGTGATGAACTTCAATATGCAGGGGATGGAGAAGACCATTCCTGGAGTATTTGCTATGCTGAAATCAGCAGAGGTAGAAGTCAAGAAGGAACATCAAGTGTTGATGGTCAATAAAACCACTAAGTTCAAGAAGGGCAAGGGTAAAAAGAACTCCAAGAAGGACGGCAAGGGAGTTGCCGCGCCCGACAAGCAAGCTGCCGGGAAGAAGCCAAAGAATGGACCCAAGCCCGAGACTGAGTGCTTTTATTGCAAGGAAAGTGGTCACTGGAAGCGGAACTGCCCCAAATACTTAGCAGACAAGAAGGCCGGCAAAACAAAAGGTATATGTGATATACATGTAATTGATGTGTACCTTACCAGCACTCGTAGTAGCTCCTGGGTATTTGATACCGGTGCGGTTGCTCACATTTGTAACTCAAAGTAGGAGCTGCGGAATAAGCGGAGACTGGCGAAGGACGAGGTGACAATGCGCGTCGGGAATGGTTCCAAGGTCGATGTGATCGCCGTCGGCACGCTGCCTCTACATTTACCTACGGGATTAGTTTTAAACCTCAATAATTGTTATTTAGTGCCAGCTTTGAGCATGAACATTGTATCGGGATCTCGTTTAATTCGAGATGGCTACTCATTTAAATCTGAGAATAATGGTTGTTCCATTTATATGAGAGATATGTTTTATGGTCATGCTCCTATGGTAAATGGTTTATTCTTAATGAATCTCGAGCGTATTGCTACACATATTCATAGTGTGAGTACCAAAAGATGTAAGGTTGATAATGATAGTCCCACATACTTGTGGCACTGCCGCCTTGGTCACATAGGTGTCAAACGCATGAAGAAGCTCCATGCAGATGGACTTTTAGAGTCTCTTGATTATGAATCATTTGACACGTGCGAACCATGCCTCATGGGTAAAATGACCAAGACTCCGTTCTCAGGAACAATGGAGCGAGCAACCAACTTATTGGAAATCATACATACTGATGTGTGCGGTCCAATGAGTGTTGAGGCTCGTGGTGGCTATCGTTATGTTCTCACCCTCACTAATGACTTGAGTAGATATGGGTATGTCTACTTAATGAAACACAAGTCTAAAACCTTTGAAAAGTTCAAGGAATTTCAGAGTGAGGTTGAGAATCAACGTGACAGGAAAATCAAGTTCCTACGATCATATCGAGGAGGAGAATACTTGAGTCACGAGTTTGGCACACACTTAAGAAAATGTGGAATAGTTTCACAACTCACGCCGCCTGGAACACCTCAGCGTAATGGTGTGTCCGAACGTCGTAATCGCACTCTGTTAGATATGGTGCGATCTATGATGTCTCTTGCCGATTTACCGCTATCCTTTTGGGGGTATGCTTTAGAGACTGCCGCATTCACTTTAAATAGGGCTCCGTCGAAATCCGTTGAGACGACACCGTTTGAATTATGGTTTGGTAAGAAACCTAAGTTGTCGTTTCTGAAAGTTTGGGGATGCGATGCTTATGTCAGGAAACTTCAACCTGAAAAGCTCGAACCCAAGTCGGAAAAATGCGTCTTCATAGGATACCCTAAAGAAACTACTGGGTATACCTTCTACCTCAGATCCGAAGGCAAGATCTTTATTGCCAAGAATGGGTCCTTTCTAGAGAAAGAGTTTCTCTCGAAAGAAGTAAGTGGAAGGAAAGTAGAACTTGATGAAGTATTACCTCTTGAACCGGAAAATGGCGCAATTCAAGAAAATGTTCCTGAGGTGCCTGCACCAACTAGAGAGGAGGTTAATGATGATAATCAAGATACTTCTGATCAAGCTCCTACTGAAATTCGAAGGTCCACAAGGACACGTTCCGCACTAGAGTGGTACGGCAACCCTGTCTTGGAAATCATGTTGTTAGACAATGGTGAACCTTCAAACTATGAAGAAGCGATGGCGGGCCCGGATTCCGAAAAATGGCTAGAAGCCATGAAATCCAAGATAGGATCCATGTATGAAAACGAAGTATGGACTTTGACTGACTTGCCTGTTGAGCGGCGAGCCATAGAAAATAAATGGATCTTTAAGAAGAAGACAGACGCGGATGGTAATGTGACCATCTATAAAGCTCGGCTTGTCGCTAAGGGTTATCGACAAGTTCAAGGGGTTGACTACGATGAGACTTTCTCACCGGTAGCGAAGCTGAAGTCCGTCCGAATCATGTTAGCGATTGCCGCATTCTATGATTATGAAATATGGCAAATGGACGTCAAAACGGCATTCCTTAATGGTTTCCTTAAGGAAGAATTGTATATGATGCAGCCGGAAGGTTTTGTCGATCCTAAGAATGCTGACAAGGTGTGCAAGCTCCAACGCTCGATTTATGGGCTGGTGCAAGCATCTCGGAGTTGGAACATTCGCTTTGATGAGATGATCAAAGCGTTTGGGTTTACGCAGACTTATGGAAAAGCCTGCGTTTACAAGAAAGTGAGTGGGAGCTCTGTAGCATTTCTCATATTATATGTAGATGACATACTTTTTGATGGGAAATGATATAGAACTCTTGGACAGCATTAAGGCCTACTTGAATAAAAGTTTTTCAATGAAGGACCTTGGAGAAGCTGCTTATATATTAGGCATCAAGATCTATAGAGATAGATCGAGACGCCTCATAGGTCTTTCACAAAGCACATACCTTGATAAGATATTGAACAAGTTCAATATGGATCATTCTAAGAAGGGGTTCTTACCTGGGTTACAAGGTGTGAAATTGAGCTCAGCTCAATGTCCGACCACGGCAGAAGATATAGAAGAGATGAGTGTCATCCCCTATGCATCGGCCATAGGGTCTATTATGTATGCCATGCTGTGTACCAGACCTGATGTAAACCTTGCCGTAAGTTTGGTAGGAAGGTACCAAAGTAATCCCGGCAAGGAACACTGGACAGCGGTCAAGAATATCCTGAAGTACCTGAAAAGGACTAAGGAAATGTTTCTCGTTTATGGAGGTGACGAAGAGCTCGTCGTAAAAGGTTACGTCGACGCTAGCTTCGACACAGATCTGGATGACTCTAAGTCACAGACCGGATACGTGTATATTTTGAATGGTGGGGCAGTAAGCTGGTGCAGTTGCAAGCAGAGTGTCGTGGCGGGATCTACATGTGAAGCGGAGTACATGGCAGCCTCGGAGGCAGCACATGAAGCAATATGGGTGAAGGAGTTCATCACCGACCTAGGAGTCATACCCAATCCGTCGGGGCCGATCAAGCTCTTCTGTGACAACACTGGAGCTATTGCTCTTGCCAAGGAGCCCAGGTTTCACAAGAAGACAAGGCACATCAAGCTTCGCTTCAACTCCATTCGTGAAAATGTTCAAGATGGAGACATAGAGATTTGTAAAGTACATACGGACCTGAATGTAGCGGATCCGTTGACTAAACCTCTCCCTAGAGCAAAACATGATCAACACCAGAATTCCATGGGTGTTCGATTCATCACAATGTAACTAGATTATTGACTCTAGTGCAAGTGGGAGACTGGTTGAAATATGCCCTAGGGCCAATAATAAAAGCATTATTATTATATTTCCTTGTTCATGATAATTGTCTTTATTCATGCTATAATTGTATTATCCGGAAATCGTAATACATGTGTGAATAATAGACACCAACATGTCCCTAGTAAGCCTCTAGTTGACTAGCTCGTTGATCAACAGATAGTCATGGTTTCCTGACTATGGACATTGGATGTCATTGATAACGAGATCACATCATTAGGAGAATGATGTGATGGACAAGACCCAATCCTAAACATAGCATGAGATCGTATAGTTCGTTTGCTAGAGTTTTCCAATGTCAAGTATCTTTTCCTTAGACCATGAGATCGTGTAAATCCCGGATACCGTAGGAGTGCTTTGGGTATACCAAACGTCACAACGTAACTGGGTGACTATAAAGGTATACTACGGGTATCTCCGAAAGTGTCTGTTGGGTTGACATGGATCAAGACTGGGATTTGTCACTCCGCATGACGGAGAGGTATCACTGGGCCCACTCGGTAATGCATCATCATAATGAGCTCAGAGTGACCAAGTGTCTGGTCACGGGATCATGCATTATGGTACGAGTAAAGTGACTTGCCGGTAACGAGGTTGAACGAGGTATTGGGATACCGACGATCGGATCTTGGGCAAGTAACATACCGATTGACAAAGGGAATTGTATACGGGGTTGCTTGAATCCTCGACATCGTGGTTTATCCGATGAGATCATGGTGGAGCATGTGGGAGCCAACATGGGTATCCAGATCCCACTGTTGTTTATTGACCGGAGAGCGATCTCGGTCATGTCTACATGTCTCCCGAACCCGTAGGGTCTACACACTTAAGGTTCGGTGACGCTAGGGTTGTAGGGATATGTATATGCAGTAACCCGAATGTTGTTCGAAGTCCCGGATGAGATCCCGGACGTCACGAGGAGTTCCGGAATGGTTCGGAGGTAAAGATTTATATATGGGAAGTCCTGTTTCGGGCATCGGGACAAGTTTCGGGGTTATCGGTATTGTACCGGGACCACCGGAAGGGTCCCGGGGGTCCACCGGGTGGGGCCACCTATCCCGGGGGGCACATGGGCTGTAGGGGGTGCGCCTTGGCCTACATGGGCCAAGGGCACCAGCCCCAAGAGGCCCATGCGCCTAGGGTTTCAAGGGAGGAAGAGTCCTAGGAGGGGAAGGCACCTCCTAGGTGCCTTGGGGAGGAGGGATTCCTCCCCCTTGGCCGCACCCCTCCTAGGAGATTGGATCTCCTAGGGCCGGCGCCCCCCCTTGGCCCTCCTATATATAGTGGGGGAAGGAGGGATTTTCATCCACGCCTTTGGTTGCCTCCTTCTCCCTCTCCAACACCTCCTCCTCCTCCATAGCGCTTGGCGAAGCCCTGCCGGAGTACTGCAGCTCCATCAACACCACGCCGTCGTGCTGCTGCTGGTGCCATCTCCCTCAACCTCTCCTCTCCCCTTGCTGGATCAATAAGGAGGAGACGTGGCTGTTCCGTACGTGTGTTGAACGCGGAGGTGCCGTCCGTTCGGTGCTAGGATCTCCGGTGATTTGGATCACGTCGTGTTCGACTACATCATCCCCGTTCTTTGAACGCTTCCGCTCGCGATCTACTAGGTAAGTAGATGCATCTAATCACTCGTTTCTAGATGAACTCATAGATGGATCTTGGTGAAACCGTAGGAAAATTTTGTTTTCTGCAACGTTCCCCAACACTTCCAACGGAAGAGTACTGTACGTGGAGAGGCTGACAGCTGGGTCCACGGCCGCAGTAAGGAAGTGCCTCCTTATTACGCGCAAAATAATGATTCCTCCACCTGACAGCAGTGAAGGAAATATGCCCTAGAGGCAATAATAAAGTTATTATTTATTTCCTTATTTCATGATAAATGTTTATTATTCATGCTAGAATTGTATTAACCGGAAACATAATACATGTGTGAATACATAGACAAACAGAGTGTCACTAGTATGCCTCTACTTGACTAGCTCGTTGATCAAAGATGGTTATGTTTCCTAACCATAGACAAAGAGTTGTTATTTGATTAACGAGGTCACATCATTAGTTGAATGATCTGATTGACATGACCCATTCCATTAGCTTAGCACCCGATCGTTTAGTATGTTGCTATTGCTTTCTTCATGACTTATACATGTTCCTATGACTATGAGATTATGCAACTCCCGTTTGCCGGAGGAACACTTTGGGTGCTACCAAACGTCACAACATAACTAGGTGATTATAAAGGAGCATTACAGGTGTCTCCAAAGGTAGATGTTGGGTTGGCGTATTTCGAGATTAGGATTTGTCACTCCGATTGTCGGAGAGGTATCTCTGGGCCCTCTCGATAATGCACATCACATAAGCCTTGCAAGCATTGCAACTAATGAGTTAGTTGCGAGATGATGTATTACGGAACGAGTAAAGAGACTTGCCAGTAACGAGATTGAACTAGGTATTGGATACCGACGATCGAATCTCGGGCAAGTAACATACCGATGACAAAGGGAACAACGTATGTTGTTATGCGGTCTGACCGATAAAGATCTTCGTAGAATATGTAGGAGCCAATATGGGCATCCAGGTCCCGCTATTGGTTATTGACCGGAGACATGTCTCGGTCATGTCTACATTGTTCTCGAACCCGTAGGGTCCGCACGCTTAAGGTTTCGATGACAGTTATATTATGAGTTTATGAGTTTTGATGTACCGAAGGAGTTCGGAGTCCCGGATGAGATCGGGGACATGACGAGGAGTCTCGAAATGGTCGAGACGTGAAGATCGATATATTGGACGACTATATTCGGACTTCGGAAAGGTTCCGAGTGATTCGGGTATTTTTCGGAGTACCGGAGAGTTAGGGGAATTCGCTGGGAGAAGTATTCGGCCTTGATGGGCTTTAGTGGGAAGAGGAGAAAAGGCCTGCTGCGCCCCCCCTCCCCTCTAGTCCGAATTGGACTAGGGAAAAGGGGGCCGGCCACCTTTCCTACTCCTCCACTTCCTTCTCCCTTCCTCCCCTCTTGATGGACTCCTACTAGGACTTGGAGTCCTAGTAGGACTCCCATCCTGGCCACACCAATGGCCTTGGCCGGCCTCCTCCTCCTCCATCCTTTATATACTGAGGCAAGGGGCACCCCATAGACACACAAGTTGATCCTTGAGATCGTTCCTTAGCCGTGTGCGGTGCCCCCTGCCACCATATTCCACCTCGATCATATCGTTGTAGTGCTTAGGCGAAGCCCTGCGTCGGTAGAACATCAAGATCGTCACCACGCCGTCGTGCTGACGGAACTCCTCCCCGAAGCTTTGCTGGATCGGAGCCCGGGGATCGTCATCGAGCTGTACGTGTGCTAAGAACTCGGAGGTGCCGGAGTAACGGTGCTTGGATCGGTCTGATCGGGAAGAAGACGTACGACTACTTCCTCTACGTTGTGTCAACGCTTCCGTTGCGATCTACAAGGGTATGTAGATCAGACTCTCCCCCTCGTTGCTATGCATCACCATGATCTTGCGTGTGCGTAGGAAATTTTTTGAAATTACTACGTTCCCCAACAGTGGCATCAGAGCCAGGTTTTATGGTTTGATGTTATATGCACGAGTAGAACACAAGTGAGTTGTGGGCGGTATAAGTCATACTGCTTACCAGCATGTCATACTTTGGTTCGGCGGTATTGTTGGATGAAGCGGCGCGGACCGACATTACGCGTACTCTTACGCGAGACCGGTTTCCCCGACGTGCTTTGCACATAGGTGACTTGCGGGTGACTGTTTCTCCAACTTTAGTTGAACCGAGTGTGGCTACGCCCGGTCCTTGCGAAGGTTAAAACGGAGTCTATTTGACAAACTATCGTTGTGGTTTTGATGCGTATGTGAGATTGGTTCTTGCTTAAGCCCATAGCATCCACGTAAAACTTGCAACAACAAAGTAGAGGACGTCTAACTTGTTTTTGCAGGGCATGTTGTGATGTGATATGGTCAAAACGTGATGAGATATAAGTTGTTGTATGAGATGATCATGTTTTGTTAAAGTTATCGGCAACTGGCAAAAGCCTTATGGTTGTTTCTTTATTGCATAAGATGCAAGCGCCAAATAATTGCTTTACTTTATCGCTATGCGATAGCAATAGTTGCAAGAGCAATAGTTGGCGAGACGACCATGTGACGACACATTGATATAGATCAAGATGATGGAGATCATGGTGTCATGCCGGTGACGATAGAAATCTTGATGGTACTTCGGAGATGGAGATCACAAGCACAAGATGATGATGGCCATATCATATCACTTATATTGATTACATGTGATGTTTATCTTTTATACATCTTATTTTGCTTAGTTTGACGGTAGCATTTTAAGATGATCTCTCACTAATTATCAAGAAGTGTTCTCCCTGAGTATGCACCGTTGCCAAAGTTCGTCGTGCCCAGACACCACGTGATGATCGGGTGTGATAAGCTCTACGTCCATCTACAACGGGTGCAAGCCAGTTTTGCACACGCGGAATACTCAGGCTAAACTTGACGAGCCTAGCATATGCAGATATGGCCTCGGAACGCGGAGACCGAAAGGTCGAGCATGAACCATATAGTAGATATGATCAACATAATGATGTTCACCAATGAAATTACTCCATCTCACGTGATGATCGGACATGGTTTAGTTGATTTGGATCACATAATCACTTAGAGGATTAGAGGGATGTCTATCTAAGTGGGAGTTCTTAAGTAATATGATTAATTGAACTTAAATTTATCATGAACTTAGTCTTGGTAGTATTTTGCAAATTATGTTGTAGATCAATAGCTTGCGTTGTTGCTTTCATATGTTTATTTTGATATGTTCCTAGAGAAAATTGTGTTGAAAGATGTTAGTAGCAATGATGCGGATTGGATCCGTGATCTGAGGTTTATCCTCATTGCTGCACAGAAGAATTATGTCCTTGATGCACCGCTAGGTGACGGACCTATTGCAGGAGCAGATACAGACGTTATGAACGTTTGGCTAGCTCAATATGATGACTACTTGATAGTTTAAGTGCACCATGCTTAACGGCTTAGAATCGGGACTTCAAAGACGTTCTGAACGTCATGGACCATATGAGATGTTCCAGGAGTTGAAGTTAATATTTCAAGCAAATACCCGAGTTGAGAGATATGAAATCTCCAACAAGTTCTATAGCTAAAAGATGGAGTAGAATCGCTCAACTAGTGAGCATGTGCTCAGATTGTCTGGGTACTACAATCGCTTGAATCAAGTGGGAGTTAATCTTCCAGATAAGATAGTGATTGACAGAATTCACTAGTCACCATCACCAAGTTAGTAGAACTTCGTGATGAACTATAATAGGCAAGGGATAACGGAAACAACTCCCAAGCTCTTCGTGATGCTGAAATCAACGAAGGTAAAAATCAAGAAAAAACATCAAGTGTTGATGGTTGACAAGACCACTAGTTTCAAGAAAAGGGCAAAGGGAAGAAGGGGAACTTCAAGAAGAATGGCAAGCTAGTTGCTGCTCAAGTGAAGAAGCCTAAGTCTGATCCTAAGCCTGAGACTAAGTGCTTCTACTGCAAAGGGACTGGTCACTAGAAGCGGAACTGCCCCAAGTATTTGGCGGATAAGAAGGATGGCAAAGTGAACATAAGTATATTTGATATACATGTTATTGATGTGTACTTTACTAGTGTTTATAGCAACCCCTCAGTATTTGATACTAGTTCAGTTGCTAAGAGTAGTAACTCGAAACGGGAGTTGCAGAATAAACAGAGACTAGTTAAGGGTGAAGTGACGATGTGTGTTGGAAGTGGTTCCAAGATTGATATGATCATCATCGCACACTCCCTATAATTTCGGGATTAGTGTTGAACCTAAATAAGTGTTATTTGGTGTTTGCGTTAAGCATGAATATGATTTGATCATGTTTATTGTAATACGGTTATTCATTTAAGTAAGAGAATAAATTGTTGTTCTGTTTACATGAATAAAACCTTGTATGGTTACACACCCAATGAAAATAGTTCGTTGGATCTCGATCATAGTGATACACATAATCATAATATTGAAACCAAAAGATGCAAAGTTAATAATG
>NC_041382.1:555503742-555713482 GCF_002162155.2 Triticum dicoccoides
ATAATGATAGTGCAACTTGAAAGTGCGTTATATCGACTAGAGGGGGGGGGGGTGAATAGGCGATTTTTATGAAAGTCTTCAAAATGTGAGAGTTATGAAGACAAACAGTGAAGATTATGCCTATTACTATGCAGCAGAAGTTAGATTACACTAGGCCAGCCATGGTCATGTATTCAATAGAGTGAAAGCGCAATGACAAACAGCTTCAGTGTAATAAGGATCAGGTAGGAAGAAGTTATGAAGCCAAACAGATCATACATTCATGTTGTGAAGACAAAAGATAAAGCAAGCATGCAATGGCTTCACAATGAATAACTGGAAGTAAAAGGAAGTGAAGATGAAACCAGTGACACGTTGAAGACAATGATTTGTTGGACCAGTTCCAGTTGCTGTGACAACTGTACGTCTAGTTGGAGCGGCTAGGTATTTAAACCGAAGGACACACAGTCCCGGACACCCGGTCAAGGACACTTAGTCCAAGACACCCAGTCCTCACTGTTTTCTCCTTGAGCTAAGGTCACACAGACCTCGCCCAATCACTCTGGTAAGTCTTCAAGGTAGACTCCCAAACCTTCACAGACTTCGTTCACTGGCAATCCACAATTTCTCTTGGATGCTCAGAACGCGACGCCTAACCGTCTGGAGGATGCACAGTCCTCAAGTGTAATAAGTCTTCAAATCACACAGACACGAAGACTTAAGTGATGCCCAATTTACTCTGGCTCTGGGTGGTTAGGGCTTTTCTCCTCACTAGAAATTTTTCTCTCAAAGGCTTCGAGGTGGGTTGCTCTCAAACGACAAAAGCCGTGCACTGAAACCTGAGCAGCCAACCGTTTATGGTTGTGGGGGGTGGACTATTTATAGCCACTTGGCAACCCGACCTGATCTGTCCGAAATGACCCTGGGTCACTAAGGAACTGACACGTGTACCAACGGTCGAATTTTGAACTCACACGGCAACTTTACTTGGGCTACAAGTAAAGCTGACTTGTCTGACTCTGGACAAGATTTTCTCTCAAAGTCTTCGCTCGAAGACATAGGATTTGAATTAGGCATCACTTCAGTCATTCTGACTGGTTCTCTTGGACCCCACTTAACAGTACGGTGATTCCTATGACACAACATAAATGAAATAAAACTACGAAGGTTCTAAGTCTTCGAGTTCCATAAGCTTCATAGGGAGTCTTCTCATGTCATTGTCTTCAATATGAATATCTTCATAAACCACCATTGTCTTCAATGTCTTCGTACATTTTTAGGGGTCATCTCTGGTAATAAAACCGAATCAATGAGGGACTTCTACCTGTGTTTTCCTGCAATTCTCACAAACACGTTAGTCCCTCAACTAGGCTTGTCGTCAATACTCCAAAACCAACTAGGGGTGGCACGAGATGCACTTACAATCTCCCCCTTTTTGGTGATTGATGACAAACTAGTTGAAGTTTTCAACGGGGAGCATAATTTGTGAAATAGTAAAGGAGTTTGTCTTCATAAGTTGCAAGGGCTCCCCCTGAAGATGTGCATATAAGTAATTTGCCTTTTTGAATGCAAATGCACATGGCAGGTTGTACTTGTGGAGATCCACTTCAACTTATGATGACAATCCACTATGCATGTGAAAGTATATGAAGATAATGACATGCATAATGGAAAATGGACGTCTGCAGTAAGAGATGAGTGCGGAATTTATCGTCGCACATGCGGAATTTATCTTCGCATAACGGAGTGACAAACAGGTAGCAGACGGCCATCAAGGCTAAGTGTTACAACTCAAAGAAGCAAATGTAGCAAAAACGGGAGTTGTAAGCACGAAGCAAAATATAGCAAAATATAAAGGCACCCGCCCAAAGTGACCCGCTTGAAGATTATAAACATCATGCTTCTCCCCCTTTTGTCAGTGATGACCAAAAAGGTTTGAAGACATAGAGTTTTCTACGCGTTCCCAGGCGCAGCAGGATCGGTGGAGTGATTTGGTGGCGGTGCAGATGAGCTTGGTGCAGATTCGACGTGTGTTGAAGCAGGTGGAGATGATGTCGCGTCGTCGGCTTCTTCAATAATCCGGGCAGACACGATGGCAGCAGAAGAAGAGAATTCTGACTCTTCAAGTGATGGTGTGCTTCGCATCACAGCTCTTCTTGGAGGAGTGGAGTCAAATTGGAATCTCTCTCTGAAGCCATCCTCTTGCAGTTTAGCTTCATTGCTCATCATGGTGAGGCCTTTCCAAGTGCGGCGACAGGTCTCGTGTGCGACAAACGCATTCTTGGTTGCCAGATTTCTGATGCGATTGACGTCTTGCATGATGCTTCTCATCTGCCGTTTGAGCCAGTCGTGATGCCTATCTTGCTTTTGGTGAAGAGCCACAAGAAGCTCTCGGTCATTGAGTGCTCAAGCGCGCTTCTTGGGTCTCTTGGCAGCTGTGCTGTCAGTGGCTTCAGTTGATGCAGGGGCACGTGTGGTGCCAGCCATTGGATACACTCAGGAGAGAGCTTCAACACCTTCAATATTTTGAGTGAAGCTCTGGTGTTCTGCATTTTGAAGACTTAATGGTTGCTTGCCAGGCTCTGGATATATTGCTTCAGCAGATGTGTCCACATCTGGCAAAAATATCCTATGGTTGCGGGCTGAGGGTTGATAGGAGATTGCAGAGTGAAGCTTGATCAGCCTCATAACCCAAGGAGCATAGAACTTTAATCCAAACAGTTCTGAGGCAGATGCTGCAAAGTTACGGATGAAGAGATCATGTGCATTGAAGCATTTGCCATGAAGAATGCAGAAGATGAGAGTCTTCATTGCACCATCAATTGTTGCATATCGAGAGTGTCCCTTTACAGGCCATAGAGTCCGCCTTATGATGTGATATATTGTTCTGGGTAGGTACTCTAAGTCTTCAACGAAGAACCTAGTTGGATAGGGTGCATTAGGAGGCAGTGGCTTCATTATTGAGAGCATCTGGCTCATATCTGGCTCAGGACGCTGAAATATGCTCTTAATTGCTTCAGCATGGAGTTGGCACCCTTCTTCAAAGAATTCGCCAGGAGTGGGAAGGCCGGTAAGCTCAATTAGGTCGAAAGCATTGGCTTCATGATGGATATTGCCTGTCATCCACTCCAGAATCCATGTCTTCGGATCTCTGTTATAGCCTTTGATATGCAAAGTGGCATAGAACTGGAGCAGAAGCTCTTCGTTCCAGTGCTCTTCATCAGTGATAAATGGCAGCAAACCCACTTGCTTGAGGCAATCCAGTGCTTCTTCCAGACCAGGCAGACCAGCAACAGCTTCAACCTCAAGGCGCTTGTGAGGAAAGATGCGGCCTTGGTTGTATAGGATGCATGAATAATAGCTGCGCTGTTGATGGCTCCAGAACCTATTTGATACAATCCGTTCCCTTGAATAAGGGTTCTTGGAGCGGTCAAAAAACGTGTTATCTGCCCTGAAGCCGTTGATGTTGAAGGAACCAGGAGCTGATGCAGGACCTGGGAACCTTGGCAGTCGTGGGATCGGCTTCTGGACCTGGGGTCTGTACGCAATATGATAGTTGAATTGTGGTCCGGCAGCAGACTCAGGCACAGAATGTTCAGGAGCAGTAGCTTCATTGTCTTCTGAAGCTATGTTGGGTTGGGCTCCACATTTGCTTCGGCGTTGTTTGTGGCAGCCTCAACATTTGCAGACTCAGGCACGTTCTCCTGGAGAACTGCTTCTTGTTGGTGTGGGGGAGTTGGAGCTTGTGGTATCTCTGCATGCTCTTCGGCTGATGCAGCCGGAATGTGGTCAGCAGCCTGAGCCCTTGGCCCTTTGCGAAGCCTACGGAATTTGGGCGACGCTTGTGGAGTTGCAGTGGGCTGTGGCTCATCTTCCTCCTGTGGGTGATCTGCCCACGATGCATCTTGTGTGATTGGCGTCAATGGACGACCAATACTGATCAGTTCGCTTGTCTCAAGCTGAGGAAGGGCTGCATCACCTTGCACATTGTCTTGGAGACCAATGTCTTCAGCAGCGTTGGGTTCGTCTGCTAGAATGTCTTCAGCGTTGGGTTCATGCATAGTCAACTGACGATCTGTGTCAGGATAGCGGACGGAGAGGGGTTCAACTATCAAGGGCTCTGTGGGAGCAGCCCGAGATTTCTTGGTCTTGCGCTTCTTGATGATGGGTTCAGAAGGAGAGGCTTCAGAATGTTTTCTCTTCTTAGCTTCAGCCTCTGCAGTCCGTGTCTTCTTGAGCTGTGAGGCGGTTGATCGACTATTTGGCTTCGAGCCAGTCGTTGCAGCAGGGAAGACAATCGGAGCAGTTTTTGACCTTGGCGCTTCAGGTTCAGGCACAGCAGCCTTCTTTTTCTTCTTCGCGGCCATCCCGGGGTCAATGCCGGGACGCCCAAGTGCCTTGCGCTTCTCTGCCTCATTGTAGGCCTGCACGCAGCGATCAGCCAAAGTCTTCATGCGTTCTCGCGAGCCTTGAGCTTCGGCACGCGTCTTCAGGAAGTTCTCTTTCAGCTCGTGCAACATGATCTTGAAGTTTCTCACTTCTTGCACACTGAGCTTGGCCACGTGCTTCTTGAACTGATCCTTTTCATAATCAATTTTCTGCTTCAGTTCTACAATGCGCTGGGCTATTGCAAGTTCTGAAGCAATTGCGCCTTGAAAAGCAACGCTGAGGCCTATGGGCAGCTGCAGATCGTTGAAGCTGATGTCCGGTGAGGCAAACCATTCATCGATGAAGTTGTGGATGATGGCGACATCAAACAGAGGCAGATTGTTGAAGATTTCAGCCTCCTCCTTGCTCTTGATGAGCTGCTCAAGAGCATCATCTCCAAGATCTTCATCGCTTGAGAGATCAATGGCTTCGCAGCGCAGAATGTCAGCAGCTGTGAGCTCTTTGCCTGTGTGTGGCTGAGGCTTCTTGGCTTCTTGGGGCTTGCACACTCGTGATAAGCCTTCTGACTGCACACTGGCTTCAGGAGGTGCAGTTCCTAAAGGCTTCACTCTTGCGATCTTGGGAGAAGCGGCTGGCTTTGAAGCTTTTGGCTTCTTCTGCTTCGGCTTCGGCGCAGCAGGGGCGTCATCTGACTCAGTATCTGCTGGAGGGTCATTCACAGCAGTCCCTTGGACTAGGATGTGAGTGATGAGGCCTGCAAGATTGGCATACGGCCCGATGATATTGGGATCGGCGTCGCGTGTGCCATCTGCCCTTGGTGAGGAGGGACCAGGGTTGAAATCAAGCCCAAATTTCTTCTTATTTATCTTCGCTGATTGTTGTGCAAACTGAAAGTTGCGCTTGAAGAGATTATCATTGCGGCACCAGAGAAGTGATGACGGATGTGCTTCAGCTGGCTGTGGTCCTCTCACCATGGATGGATAGAAGCCTTGAGCAATGGCTTCGACTCTGGACCTGGGTACGAGATTTTTGTATAGTACGTCTCCCCACGGTCTCTTGATGGCGCACTTCTCCGCATATTCCTGAGTTACGAAGCGGTAGTGGAACCATTGCTCTGCCCAATATCTTCGAATCCATTGGATTCGTGTCTTGCGCTGACCATAGCTTTCTTCAGGATCAGTTTTGTACATCTCTGCCAATTCATCAGGCAGATCTTTGGACGCTTCACCACGTCGCTGTCTGCCTCCCTTCCTTGCTGCTGCTTCTGAAGCCATGAATAACTTGGAAGGCTTCAAGATGTTCAAAGGCTTCAAGGGCTTCCTTTTGCAAGAACTGGCTTCAGGAGAGTTGATGTGATGCTGCAAGTACTCTGCAAATGAATGCAGACTATGAGAACCAAAGGATTCTCCCACGGACATGTACCTGTGACAGCATTAAGGTGCGAGGGAAGGGGAAGAGGTCATATGCATTCTCAGAAGATTTTGAAGATAAATCGGTTTAGAAGACATAGACCTCATTGTGCGAAGACATTCACTCACAGATAAGAAGTTGGTTCCAGATTTGTACGAACCCACAGATCAGTACAAGTGAGGAATCTAACTACCTTATGAAGCACAAGTGAATATACTAGGCATGTCAAGAGATGTAGCAAGATAACTAACTGATGTGAAAAGAAACTCCTTATGGCAGAAAATGACTGAACTATGGGATCAAAAGAGGCTGTAAAAAGAGGTTTTATTTACCACACTTGGAACTGCTAGACGAAGTGAGAGTTGAGGTCGAGCAGTTCGATCCTCCGTGCCCTAACTTGGCTACGGAAGACACCTACGGCGACGGCGGAGAGAGCGATGTCCGCTGTCGGCGTGAAAACGACATCGGAGAGGTTGCGGCAGTGAAGCGCTTCGTCGCCGGCGTCGTCGAGTGCTAGCGGTGGCGCTAGGGTTCGTGCGAGGGTGGAAGAAGGAGATAATGACCGCAGTGAATCGTGTATTTATAGGGATAGAGGCGGCACTGCGCTATTACGCAGGTACCCCTGGCGGTTCGCATTTGAGGCACGCGTGGCCAGTTACAGGAAGATTGGTTTTTGTTCCATGTCCCACGCACGCCTAAATTGTCGGGCGGTCGTTCCTGCTTCTCCGGATCTTATGTGGAGGAATGAGCATTAAAATCGGACTTTTATGGTTGTCTCTATGTCTTCAACTGACAAGGACACAGTGAAGACATTTGACAGTTTCAACAGAATGCATATGACTTGGAGAGATAGAGTTTGAGATATAAAGCATAGAGAGGTTAGGGTCCGATCACATTCACTTAGTTCAAAAGATTCAACCAAGAAGACATAGCTATAAGTGAATGCTGTAGAGGACAGAACATCAGTACATATATATCCATATAATCAACGCAGTGAAGATAATCATGAAGACATATTGAGAATGAAGCCAAACCAAATGTGAAGACATTGAGAGGTAACGCCATGAGAGAAACACTTCAAAATGGAACGTTTGGTGGTGGCGTTACCCACCGTATAAGAAGTATTAGACCCAGACACGGTGCACAATTATCATGGCGCTCCGAAGTCAAATTCCACATTAATGTATTCACACTTAGAATGTATGTCTTCATTGTTTGAAGATATACGCTACTTCGTGTGTTGCACATCTAAGTCATCAATATGCTTAAGTGTTAGGATGTGTGCCTGATCACAGGACATTTGAGGATTCCAAGATATTTAGCTCACACCGTAACTTGCAAAATCTCTTCTCATCCAAGGGCTTTGTGAAGATATCTGCCAATTGCTCTTCAGTGTTGACGTGTATGATATCAATTTCTTCCTTCACAACATGATCTCTGAGAAAGTGATGACGAATTTCAATGTGCTTTGTCTTCGAGTGCTGAACTGGGTTGTTGGCAATCTTGATGGCGCTTTCGTTGTCGCAGTAAAGTGGCACTTGCTTTAGATGAATGCCATAATCCTTGAGTGTTTGCTTCATCCACAGAAGCTGAGCGCAGCAAGATCCAGCAGCAATGTATTCAGATTCAGCAGTGGAGAGTGATACACAGTTCTGCTTCTTTGAAGACCAACATACAAGTGATCGTCCCAGAAAGTGACATGTGCCTGATGTAGACTTGCGATCAACTTTGTCACCAGCATAATCAGCATCCGAAAATCCAACCAAATCAAACTCTGAGCCCTTTGGATACCATAATCCTAGAGTTGGGGTGTGAGCCAAATATCGAAGAATTCGCTTCACAGCTAAGTGATGCGACTCCTTTGGTGTCGCTTGAAATCGAGCACACATGCAAACACTAAGCATGATATCTGGCCTAGATGCACATAAATAAAGCAAAGACCCAATCATGGAGCGGTATACCTTTTGATCGAACTCTTTACCCTTGTCGTCGGGACCCAGATGATGCTTGGCTGGCATTGGTGTTGTGAAGCCTTTGCAGTCTTGCATACTGAACTTCTTCAGGCACTCTTTAAGATATTTCTCTTGAGATATGAAGATGCCGTTGCATTGTTGCCGTATTTGAAGACCGAGGAAGAACTTCAGCTCCCCCATCATGGACATCTGATATTGCTCTTGCATCATATATCCAAACTCTTCACTATACTTCTGATTGGTGCAGCCGAAGATAATGTCATCCACATATATTTGGCACACAAACAGTTCACCATCATATGTCTTCGTGAAAAGAGTGGGATCCAGGGAACCAGGTATGAAGCCTTTGCTTTTCAGAAAGTACTTGAGTGTATCATACCAGGCCCTAGGGGCTTGTTTGAGGCCATACAGTGCCTTGTTGAGCTTTTATACCATATCAGGATGTTTTGGATTTTCAAAGCCAGGTGGTTGTGCAACATACACTTCTTCTTCAATTTTGCCATTGAGAAAGGCACTTTTCACATCCATCTGATAGGGAAGTATGTTGTGATGATTTGCATAGGCCAGCAGTATGCGTATGGCTTCAAGCCTAGCCACAGGAGCAAATGTTTCATCAAAGTCAATGCCCTCCACTTGAGTATATCCTTGAGCAACGAGACGAGCTTTGTTTCTGACAACTTGACCATGCTCATCTTGCTTGTTGCGGTATATCCATTTGGTGCCTATTATGTTGTGCTTCCGTGGATCAGGACGCTTAACCAGTTCCCATACATTATTTAGCTCAAACTGTTGAAGCTCTTCTTGCATAGCTTGAATCCATTCAGGTTCCATGAAGGCTTGTTCAACTTTCTTGGGTTCTGATATTGAGACGAATGCGAAATGCCCACAGAAGTTTGTTAGCTGAGTTGCCCTTGAACGAGTGAGTGGACCAGGTGCATTGATGCAGTCAAGTATTTTGTCAATTTATACTTCATTTGCAACACGAGGGTGTGTGGGGCGAAGACTTTGCTCTTGCTGATCTATGTGGTCATTTGAAGGTATATCTTCAGGCTGAGCATTGTCTTCATGTGGATCAGTTGCTGAGATGATAAGTTCTTCTTCAGGATGAGCTTCAGAAGGTACAATTTCTCCAGTTCCCATAAGCTTGATTGATTCATTTGCTGGAACTTCATCTAGCACATTTGGCAATTGCTCTCTTTGTGATCCATTGGTTTCATCAAATCGCACATCCACTGTTTCAACCACTTTGTAGTGGAAGAGATTGAAGACTCTGTAGGAGTGCGAATCCTTTCCATATCCAAGCATGAAGCCTTCATGTGCTTTTGGTGCAAACTTTGAGGTGTGATGTGGGTCCTTGATCCAGCATTTTGCGCCAAATACTCTGAAATAACTGACATTTGGCTTCTTGCAAGTTAGGAGTTCATAAGATGTCTTGTTCAGAAGCTTGTGAAGATAAACACGATTGATTGTATGGCATGCAGTATCAATGGCTTCAGTCCAGAATTTTCTTGGAGTCTTGTATTCATCTAGCATTGTTCTGGCCATCTCAATGAGTGTTCTGTTCTTGCGTTCGACGACGCCATTCTGCTGTGGCGTGTATGGAGCTGAGAATTCATGTGTGATGCCCAAGGTATCCAGATATGTATCAAGGCCAGTGTTCTTGAATTCAGTGCCATTGTCACTTCTGATGTGCTTTATCTTGGCGCCAAAATTGTTCATAGCTCGATTTGCGAAGCGTCTGAAGACATCCTGCACATCAGTCTTGTAAAGGATTATGTGCACCCAAGTATATCTAGAATAATCATCAACAATTACAAAGCCATAGAGGCAAGCAGAAGTAGTAAAAGTTGAGTAGTGAGTGGGACCGAAAAGATCCATGTGAAGCAGTTCGAAGAGTTGAGTAGTGGTCATGATTGTCTTCGAAGGATGTTTTGCCCTTGTCATCTTCCCTGCTTCACAGGCACCGCATAAGTGATCTTTCTTGAACTTGACGCCCTCGATGCCTATGACGTGCTTTTTCTTCGCAAGGGTGTGGAGGTTCCTCATGCCAGCATGCCCAAGCCTTCGATGCCAAAGCCAGCATTCTGAAGCTTTTGCAAGAAGAAATACTGCAAGTTGTGGTCCTGCTGAGAAATCTACCACATACAAATCACCTTTCCTATACCCTTCAAACACTAGAGATTTGTCAGATTCCATTAGCACCAGGCAGCGATATCTGCCAAACATTACAATCATATTCAAATCGCAAAGTATTGAGACAGACATTAAGTTGAAGCCAAGGGATTCAACAAGCATGCCTTTATCCATGTGTTGATCCTTTGAGATTGCAACTCTACCTAGACCCAATACCTTACTTTTACCAGTGTCAGCGAATGTAATGTGGCTCTTGTCGGATGGACGTAAAGTTGAGTCCATAAGAAGGCTTCTTCTGCCAGTCATGTGATTTGTACACCCACTGTCAATAATCCATTCTGAAGACTTTGAAGTCGCTGGTGTCATACCCTACAGTGCAGTTAGGGGGATAGGCTTCACGAAGAGTGTTGTGAAGCATAAACATTTGACGAACCAGTGGGTTATGAAAACTTAGATCCAGATTAGGACTAATGGGGATAGTAGCATGCGATTTAGGAACGAAGTACATAATGATGCCATTTGGGCAGTTTATCTTGCTCCCCACAAGATTTTTATGGTCCCCAGCAATAGCATCAGAAGATTTTGTTTTTGTGCTGGAGACCTTTCCCTGCAAAAGAGAGTTAAGCTTTCTTAACCACCCACATCTTCAAGGGTGGCTTAGAAGCTATAAGTCTAAGTGCAGCATCTGAGAATTTTGGCTTTGAAGCCTTAGCAAACAGTCTAGCAGGGGGACAATAATACTCATAGGCATAAGCAGAATAATTTTTGGTCATATGAACATGACGGTTCGATGAACCGCTCTCATATTCATATGCCTGAGTATGGTTTCCCTGCAAAACATTAGCGTGAGTGCACTCAGGTGAGTCCTCTGTTCATATGAAGCCTTTGGACCATATGAAGCCTTTGGTCTGAGGTTTGTCTTCTTCAAGTGAGGTGTCATGAAGACATTCACAGGAAGATTTTCCAAACACTTTTTCGGAACCCAGATCTTTTTCATAGGCGGTCCATTCCTGTAGTTAGTACCAATGTACCTGGCAAACACTTCACCATTCTGATTCTTAATCAGTTTATAGTTTGCATCAAAGGATTCATCAATGATAATTGGGTTAGCACAAGTGAAGCCAGACAGATTGGATGGATCTACTGAGGATTCCTTTGCAGCAACCCATGTGGTTTTGGGGTACTGCTCAGGTTTCCAGTAAGAGCCATCTGCATTAATTCTCCTCTCGAACCCAACACCCTCTTTCCTAGGGTTTCGGTTCAGAATCTGCTTCTTAAGGACATCACATAATGTTTGATGCCCTTTCAGACTTTTGTACATCCCTGTTTCAAGCAATGTCTTCAACCTAGCATTCTCATCAGCAATAGCAGTGGTATCCTCAGCAGAGGGGTTAGTTGCCACATCAACTGTTGAAGATATTGGAACAGTAGTAGCAGTGGAACATTCAGCAACAGAATTAGCATTATTACGCTCAATGCATTTAAGACATGGTGGTTCAAATCCTTCCTGAGCGGGACTGATCTGTTCGGCGCGAAGTGACTCGTTTTCCTTTTGAAGCTCTTCATGAGCCACCCTCAATTTCTCAAGTTCTTGCTTCCTTTGAAGATAGTCATAGGAAAGCTTTTCATGAGTTGTTGAGAGAGTATCATGACGATCTTCAAGTTCCTGATACTTAACGTGAAGGTTTTTTATGTCTTCAATTAAGGATTCTGATCGAGTCATTTCAGCACCCAACAGATCATCGCTTCTGTCTAACAGTTTTTGAATATGTTCCATAGCTTTCTGTTGTTCAGTTGCAATTTTAGCAAGTGTTTTGTAGCTAGGTTTTGAATCACATTCAGAGTCATCGTCGCTGGATGTTTCATAGCGAGTAGTGCGTGTGTTTACGTTTGCACCGCGTGCCATGAAGCAGTAGGTAGGAGTGGAGTCGTTCTTGTCATTTGCGTCGGTGTCGGTGATGCAGTTATTGTCTTCAGTGTTGAAGATGGACTTGGCGACATATGCTGTAGCCAGACTCGCAATGCCAGAATCAGACTCCTCCTCAGATTCCACCTCTTCCTCCTCAGATGCGGACTCCTCCTCTGAATCCATCTCCTTGCCAACAAACGCACGTGCCTTGCCAGATGAGCTCTTCTTGTGTGATGAAGACTTTGATGAAGACTTGGAAGAAGACTTTGAGTATTTCTTCTTTTTCTTGTCGTCAGAATCATATTCTTTGCTCTTCTTCTTCCTTCTGTTCTCATTGTCCCACTGTGGACACTCAGAAATGAAGTGTCCAGTTTTCTTGCACTTGTGACATGTTTTCTTCTTGTAGTCATGAGCAGAAACTTCATCATTCCTTGAGCTTGATCGTGAAGATTTTCTGAAGCCTTTCTTCTTGGTGAATTTTTGGAACTTCTTCACTAGCATTGCAAGTTCTCTTCCAATATCTTCAGGATCATCAGAACTGCAGTCAGATTCTTCTTCAGATGAGGAGACAGCTTTTGCCTTCAAAGCACGAGTTCGCCCATAGTTTGGACCGTAGATATCTCTTTTCTCAGAAAGCTGAAACTCATGTGTGTTGAGCCTCTCAAGTATGTCAGACGGATCGAGTGTCTTGAAATCAAGACGTTCTTGAATCATCAGGGCCAGAATGTCAAACGAACTATCAAGTGATCTCAGCAGCGTCTTGACGATTTCATGTTTGGTGATCTCAGTAGCGCCGAGGGCTTGAAGCTCATTTGTGATGTCAGTGAGCCGATCAAAGGTGTGCTGGACATTCTCATTGTCATTTCGCTTGAAGTGGTTGAAGAGGTTGCGAAGGACACTGATTCTTTGATCTCTCCGGGTTGATATGCCTTCATTAACTTTGGAGAGCCAGTCCCAGACCAGTTTGGATGTCTTCAAGGCACTCACACGGCCATACTGTCCTTTGGTCAGATGACCACAGATGATATTCTTGGCAGTAGAGTCCAGTTGAACGAACTTCTTGACATCAGCAGCAGTGACACCTTCTCCAGCCTTGGGAACACCGTTTTCGACGACATACCATAGGTCAACGTCAATGGCTTCAAGATGCATGCGCATCTTATTCTTCCAGTAGGGATATTCAGTTCCATCGAAGACGGGGCAAGCAGCGGAGACTTTGATTATCCCTGCAGTCGACATAGCTAGAACTCCAGGTGGTTAAACCGAATCACACAGAACAAGGGAGCACCTTGCTCTGATACCAATTGAAAGTGCGTTAGATCGACTAGAGGGGGGGTGAATAGGCAATTTTTATGAAAGTCTTCAAAACGTGAGAGTTATGAAGACAAACAGTGAAGATTATGCCTATTACTATGCAGCGGAAGTTAGATTACACTAGGCCAGCCATGGTCATGTATTCAATAGAGTGAAAGCGCAATGACAAACAGCTTCAGTGTAATAAGGATCAGGTAGGAAGAAGTTATGAAGCCAAATAGATCATACATTCATGTTGTGAAGACAAAAGATAAAGCAAGCATGCAATGGCTTCACAATGAATAACTGGAAGTAAAAGGAAGTGAAGATGAAACCAGTGACACGTTGAAGACAATGATTTGTTGGACCAGTTCCAGTTGCTGTGACAACTGTACGTCTGGTTGGAGCGGCTAGGTATTTAAACCAAAGGACACACAGTCCCGGACACCCAGTCAAGGACACTTAGTCCAAGACACCCAGTCCTCACCATTTTCTCCTTGAGCTAAGGTCACACAGACCTCGCCCAATCACTCTGGTAAGTCTTCAAGGTAGACTCCCAAACCTTCACAGACTTCGTTCATTGGCAATCCACAATTTCTCTTGGATGCTCAGAACGCGACGCCTAACCGTCTGGAGGATGCACAGTCCTCAAGTGTAATAAGTCTTCAAATCACATAGACACGAAGACTTAAGTGATGCCCAATTTACTCTGGCTCTGGGTGGTTAGGGCTTTTCTCCTCACTAGAAATTTTTCTCTCAAAGGCTTCGAGGTGGGTTGCTCTCAAACGACAAAAGCCGTGCACTGAAATCTGAGCAGCCAACCGTTTATGGTTGTGGGGGGTGGACTATTTATAGCCACTTGGCAACCCGACCTGATCTGTCCGAAATGACCCTGGGTCACTAAGGAACTGACACGTGTACCAACGGTCGAATTTTGAACTCACACGGCAACTTTACTTGGGCTACAAGTAAAGCTGACTTGTCTGACTCTGGACAAGATTTTCTCTCAAAGTCTTCGCTCGAAGACATAGGATTTGAATTAGGCATCACTTCAGTCATTTTGACTGGTTCTCTTGGACCCCACTTAACAGTACGGTGATTCCTATGACACAACATAAATGAAATAAAACTATGAAGGTTCTAAGTCTTCGAGTTCCATAAGCTTCATAGGGAGTCTTCTCATGTCATTATCTTCAATATGAATATCTTCATAAACCACCATTGTCTTCAATGTCTTCGTACATTTTTAGGGGTCATCTCTGGTAATAAAACCGAATCAATGAGGGACTTCTACCTGTGTTTTCCTGCAATTCTCACAAACACGTTAGTCCCTCAACTAGGTTTGTCGTCAATACTCCAAAACCAACTAGGGGTGGCACTAGATGCACTTACACAACTTATTTGTAGCACTACCGTTTAGGTCATATTGGTGTAAAGCGCATGAAGAAACTCCATGCTGATGGGATTTTGGAATCACTTGATTATGAATCAGTTGATGCTTGCGAACCATGCCTCATGGGCAAGATGACTAAGACTCTGTTCTTCGGAACAATGGAGCGAGCAACAGATTTGTTGGAAATCATACATACTGATGTATGTGGTCCGATGAATATTGAGGCTCGCGACAGGTATCATTATTTTCTGATCTTCATAGATGATTTGAGCAGATATGAGTATATCTACTTGATGAAACATAAGTCTGAAACATTTGAAAAGTTCAAAGAATTTCAGAGTGAAGTGAAAAATCATCGTAACAAGAAAATAAAGTTTCTACGAGCTGATCGTAGAGAAGAGTATTTGAGTTACAAGTTTGGCCTTCAGTTAAAAACAATGTGAAATAGTTTCACTACTCATGCCACCTGGAACACCACAATGTAATGGTGTGTCCGAATGTCATAACCGTACTTTATTAGATATGGTGCGATCTATGATGTCTCTTACCGATCTACCACTATCGTTTTGGGTTTATGCATTAGAGACAGCTGCATTCACGTTAAATAGGGCACCATCTAAATCCGTTGAGACGACACCATGTGAACTAAGGTTTGGCAAGAAACCTAAGCTGTCGTTTCTTAAAGTTTGGGGTTGCGATGCTTATATGAAAAAGTTTCATCCTGATAAGCTCAAACTCAAATCGGAGAAGTGCGTCTTCATAGGATATCCAAAGGAAACTATTGGATACACCTTCTATCACAGATCCGAAGGCAAGACTTTTGTTGCTAAATTCAAAAACTTTCTGGAGAAGGAGTTTCTCTCGAAAGAAGTGAGTGGGAGGAAAGTAGAACTTGACGAGGTAACTGTACCTGCTCCCTTATTGGAAAGTAGTACATCACAGAAATCTCTTTCTTTGACACCTACACCAGTTAGTGAGGAAGCTAATGATGATGATCATGAAACTTCAGAACAAGATACTACTGAACCTCGTAGATCAACCAGAGTAAGATCCGCGCCAGAGTGGTACGGTAATCCTTTTCTGGAAGTCATGCTATTTGATCATGATGAACCTACGAACTATGAAGAAGCGATGGTGAGCCCAGATTCCGCAAAGTGGCTTGAAGCCATGAAATCTGAGATGGGATCCATGTATGAGAACAAAGTATGGACTTTGGTTGACTTGCCCGATGATCGGCAAGCAATTGAGAATAAATGGATCTTCAAGAGGAAGACGGACGCTGATAGTAGTGTTACTATCTACAAAGCTAGAATTGTCGCAAAAGGTTTTCGACAAGTTCAAGGTGTTGACTACGATGAGAGTTTCTCACTCGTATCTATGCTTAAGTCTGTCCGAATCATGTTAGCAATTGCCGCGTTTTATGAATCTGGCAAATGGATAAACGAAACTGCATTCCTTAATGGATTTACTAAAGAAGAGTTGTATACGATGCAACCAGAAGGTTTTGTCAATCCGAAAGGTGCTAACAAAATGTGCAAACTCCAGCGATCCATCTGTGGACTGGTGCAAGCATCTTGGAGTTGGAATATACGCTTTGATGAGTTGATCAAAGCATATAGTTTTATACAGACTTGCGGTGAAGCCTGTATTTACGAGAAAGTGAGTGGGAGCACTACAGCATTTCTGATAAGTATATGTGAATGACATATTGTTGATCGGAAATAATGTAGAATTATTCTGTAAAGCATAAAAGGAGTGTTTGAAAGGAGTTTTTCAAAGAAAGACTTCGGTGAAGCTGCTTACATATTGAGCTTCAAGATCTATAGAGATAGATCAAGACGCTTGATAAGTTTTTTCAATGAGTACATACCTTGACAAGATTTTGAAGTAGTTCAAAATGGAACAGTCAAAGAAAGAGTTCTTGCCTGTGTAACAAGGCGTGAAGTTGAGTAAGACTCAAAGCCCGACCACGGCAGAAGATAGAAAGAGAATGAAAGTCATTCCCTATGCCTCAGTCATAGGTTCTATAAAGTATGCCATGCTGTATACCAGATCTATTGTATGCCCTACCACTGAGCTTGGCAAGGGAGTGCAATAGTGATCTAGGAGTAGATCACTGGACAGCGGTCAAAATTATCCTTAGTGGAATAAGGATATGTTTCTCGATTATGGAAGTGGAAAAAGGTTCGTCATAAAGGGTTACGCCGATGCAAGTTTGACACTAATCTAGATGACTCTAAGTCTCAGTCTAGATACATATTGAAAGTGGGAGCAATTAGCTAGAGTAGCTCCATGCAGAGCACTGTTGACATAGAAATTTGCAAAAATACATGCAGATCTGAATGTGGCAGACCCGTTGACTAAGATTCTCTCACAAGCAAAACATGATCACACCTTAGTACTCCTTGGGTGTTAATCACATAGCGATGTGAACTAGATTACTGAATCTAGTAAACCCTTTGGGTGTTGGTCACATGGCGATGTGAACTATGGGTGTTAATCACATGATGATGTGAACTATCGATGTTAATCACATGGTGATGTGATCTAGATTATTGACTCTAGTGCAAGTGGGAGACTGAAGGAAATATGCCCTAGAGGCAATAATAAAGTTATTATTTATTTCCTTATTTCATGATAAATGTTTATTATTCATGCTAGAATTGTATTAACTGGAAACATAATACATGTGTGAATACATAGACAAACAGAGTGTCACTAGTATGCCTCTACTTGACTAGCTCGTTGATCAAAGATGGTTATGTTTCCTAACCATAGACAAAGAGTTGTTATTTGATTAACGAGGTCACATCATTAGTTGAATGATCTGATTGACATGACCCATTCCATTAGCTTAGCACCCGATCGTTTAGTATGTTGCTATTGCTTTCTTCATGACTTATACATGTTCCTATGACTATGAGATTATGCAACTCCCGTTTGCCGGAGGAACACTTTGGGTGCTACCAAACGTCACAACGTAACTGGGTGGTTATAAAGGAGCATTACAGGTGTCTCCAAAGGTAGATGTTGGGTTGGCGTATTTCGAGATTAGGATTTGTCACTCCGATTGTCGGAGAGGTATCTCTGGGCCCTCTCGGTAATGCACATCACATAAGCCTTGCAAGCATTGCAACTAATGAGTTAGTTGCGAGATGATGTATTACGGAACGAGTAAAGAGACTTGCCAGTAACGAGATTGAACTAGGTATTGGATACCGACGATCGAATCTCGGGCAAGTAACATACCGATGACAAAGGGAACAACGTATGTTGTTATGCGGTCTGACCGATAAAGATCTTCGTAGAATATGTAGGAGCCAATATGGGCATCCAGGTCCCGCTATTGGTTATTGACCGGAGACATGTCTCGGTCATGTCTACATTGTTCTCGAACCCGTAGGGTCCGCACGCTTAAGGTTTCGATGACAGTTATATTATGAGTTTATGAGTTTTGATGTACCGAAGGAGTTCGGAGTCCCGGATGAGATCGGGGACATGACGAGGAGTCTCGAAATGGTCTAGACGTAAAGATCGATATATTGAACGACTATATTCGGACTTCGGAAAGGTTCCGAGTGATTCGGATATTTTTCGGAGTACCGGAGAGTTACGGGAATTCGCTGGGAGAAGTATTGGGCCTTGATGGGCTTTAGTGGGAAGAGGAGAAAAGGCCTGCTGCGCCCCCCCTCCCGTCTAGTCCGAATTGGACTAGGGAAAAGGGGGCCGGCCACCTTTCCTACTCCTCCACTTCCTTCTCCCTTCCTCCCCTCTTGATGGACTCCTACTAGGACTTGGAGTCCTAGTAGGACTCCCATCCTGGCCGCACCAATGGCCTTGGCCGGCCTCCTCCTCCTCCATCCTTTATATACTGAGGCAAGGGGCACCCCATAGACACACAAGTTGATCCTTGAGATTTTTCCTTAGCCGTGTGCAGTGCCCCCTGCCACCATATTCCACCTCGATCATATCGTTGTAGTGCTTAGGCGAAGCCCTGCGTCGGTAGAACATCAAGATCGTCACCACGCCGTCGTGCTGACGGAACTCCTCCCCGAAGCTTTGCTGGATCGGAGCCCGGGGATCGTCATCGAGCTGTACGTGTGCTAAGAACTCGGAGGTGCCGGAGTAACAGTGCTTGGATCGGTCTGATCGGGAAGAAGACGTACGACTACTTCCTCTACGTTGTGTCAACGCTTCCGTTGCGATCTACAAGGGTATGTAGATCAGACTCTCCCCCTCGTTGCTTTGCATCACCATGATCTTGCGTGTGCGTAGGAATTTTTTTGAAATTACTACGTTCCCCAACAAGTAGGGACCCACCGGATGGGCCACCGTATTTCGCAAAAAGAAATGATTCCCCCCTGACTGCTGGGACCCACCAGCTACATCTTCGCACGCAAGGAACTGCCTGACAGTCAGGACCCACCTCGTCGAAGCATACGTAGTGTTGTCATTCTAGTCGCGAACGTGTACGTACATACGGTCGGTCTGTCTGCAGGCTGCAGCGATGAACCGTGGCCGTGCAAGGAAGGGCACGTGTTGTAGTAGAGGCGCACACATGTCATAGTAGAGGCGCGCATGTAGCATCATGTACACTTACGTATAGCGGCCAGGGTGCAAGAAAGAAAATATGGCCACATACGTACATACGGGGGGGTCTCGAACGCCTACTCGCGCATACGTACGGCCAGGGCTCTAGTACATGGCTGGGTCGGAACGGAGAAACTACGTCATCGTCGTGTTCATCGGGAACCAACCGGCTTGGACAGAACTAGCGATGGAAACGAGGCCTGATGTACCACAGAAAGGAGGAAACGGCCTTGTATTCGACCGGCCAAGGTGGAAACGGGATCCTGTTCATTGGGAGGGGTCTGGCATACCGCAAAACGGAGGAAACGGACCTCCTATGGTGGAAAAGGGGTCCTGTTGATCGGGAGGGGTGTGGCGTACCGCAAAACGGAAGAAACGGATTTGTGTTGGAGCGCTACGGTCGAAATAGGGGTCCTGTTCATCGGGAGGGGTGTGGCGTACCGCAAAACGGGACTCCACGGGATATTGTTCGTCTCCACCGCCGACCTCCTCTAGCCTCCATGGGCTACTGTTCATCCACTGTTGACCTCCTCCAGCCTCCACCTGCGACTGTTCATCGAGCCTCCACCGCGCGCTCCTCCACCGGCTACTGTTCAACTAGCCCTCTCCATGGGGTCCTGTTCAACCACCCCTCCACAAGCTACTGTTCATCCAGCCCTCCACCGGCTACTGTTCAAGCATCCCTCCACGGGGTCTTGTTCATCAAGCCCTCCACGGGGTCCTGTTCATCCAGCCCCCCACGGGGCCCTATTCATCCAGCCCTCCACGGGGTCTTGTTCATCCACCGGCTCGATCGACCGGGGTACTGTTCATCCAGCGGCAACTGCCTCTACTACCACGGGGTCCTGTTCATCCAACCCCCCACCGGGAAATGTTCATCCAAACTCCCTCAACAACGCTCACTATTCATCCAGAGGCAGCATCGATTGGCTTCAGTTAGCAGCAGTAGCAAAGGAATCACACTCGGGTTCAGTTAACATCAAGGGATCGATCGATCGCTCGGGTTCAGTAACACGTAGCCTACAGTGTAATCGCTCGGGTTCAGTTAGAGCCCAACGCCTTGCACACACACATGTACGTACGAGAGAAACGCGCATCCCTCGGCCCCGACCACCCACCGTAACCGGGAACTCCCCGATATTTTCCTCGCCCTCGCTTCTACCACAATTTTTTTCATCATGGACGGCCCAAAGAATGTCATGCAGCTGCGTCTCCGGCCCGCCCAGGACGAAAAGCCCATTTTCTGTCATGATTTTTTGTCATAGAAGTAGGACCCCACCACATCTATGATGATACCGGGTTTTATCACAATTATTGTCATAGAAGTGTCATAAGAATGATAGAAAAAAATTCGTTCGGCCCAAAATGTCACGTATGAGTCTTTTTTTGTAGTGCATGATTACAACACAACGATACTTGCCAAAGACAACAACCATATTAAATTCTTCAGACGTTTATGTTCGTCTGGAGACCTGACCCTGCATAAAGAGATTAGTTTTTTTTTCTTCACCACCCACATCTGGAGGAGTGGTAGAAAGTTCATCATTCTGCGAGCTCCATAAGAGAAAGGTGGCATAGATGCCCATCCACTTCGTTTCACATAAGAGGGGTTAGGGTAAGCATATGAGTAAGCAGAGAAATTCTTCGAGGATCTATGAACATAATGGTTTGAAGAATAATGCACATATCCATAATCCTTAGTATTTCCCTGCGAAATAGAAGTGTTAGCATGATGATATTCATGTGAGGACTTTGATCCATGTGAAGACTTTGGTCCATATGAAGAATTTGATCTGGGGTTCCTATTCTTCATAGGTGGTGTCATGATGACATTCACCTCAAGACTTTCAAGGCACCTTTTGGGAACCCAGATTTTCTTCATAGGAGGACCATTCCTGCAGTTAGTGCCAACATATCTAGCAAATACTTCACCATTCTGATTTTTGAACAGCTTATAGTTGGAGTCAAATGACTCATCAGAGGAATAGAAGATTCACATGTAAAGCCAGATAAAGTAGATGGATCCACTGAAGGTCCCTTTGAAGCAACCCATGAGGTTTTGGGATACTGCTCAGGCTTCCAGTAGGTCCCATCAGCATTGAGTTTCCTCTCAAAGGCAATACCCTCTTTTCTAGGGTTCCTGTTGAGGATCTGCTTCTTAAGCACATCACAAAGAGCCTGATGCCCTTTGAGGCTTTTGTACATGCCTGTCACATACAATTCCTTCAGCCCTGCATGGTCACTGATACAAGCAGCATCCTCAGATGAGGAATTAGTGGCAGCATAGTCAGGTGAAGAATTTGCAGCAATAGACGCATTTGAACTTTCAGGTGAAGAATTAGCAGATTCACGTTCAATGCACGTCAAACATGGAGGAATAAATTCTTCCTGAGTAGCGTTGATTTGTTGAGCAAGTAATGAATCACGCTCCTTCTGAAGATCTTCATAACTCACTCTTAACTTCCCAAGATCTTGCTTTCTTTGAAGAAATTCATAAGAAAGCTTCTCATTATCAGATAAGAGAGTGTTATGATGACTCTGAAAATTATCAAACTTAGTCTGAAGTCTCTGAAGACTTTCAGCCAAAGCTTTCGGCTGATTCATTTCTTCACCCAACATATCATCGCTCTCATCCAGCATGTTTTGAACTTTTTCCAAAACTCTTTGTTGTTTAGTGGCAAGGGAAGAAAGTTTGGTATAGCTGGTTCCAAATTCATCACCAGATTCATCATCACTGGACTCAGATAGATAGCATTCAGTTACCTTGGCACCTTTTGCCATAAGGCATGGTGAAGAGGATGATGATTCCAGATTGAAGGTCATAGCCTTTCGCGATTCCATGAATTCCCCAAACCAGGGATCATGATGAGTTCGATGACCTTCATAGATCTCAGATAGACGGTCCCATATGAGCTTCGCATGGTAGAGATGCATAACGTTCCTGAACTGATTTTGCGACAAGCCGTAGCAGATGATGTCTTTCGTCGTGAGGTTAAGTAGAGTGTACTTCTGAATATCATCAGCCTCCGCCATCTTGCATAAGTCAGTAAGACCAATCTCAGTGACGGTCCAAAGTTCACTGTTCATCGCCATGAGGCGCTTCTTCATCATGGCCTTCCACTTGGGATAATCATGACCGTCAAAGATGGGGCATGTCACTGTCTTCATTCCTGCGGTCGACATAATTGAAACTCCAGGCGGTTAAACCAAAATCACATAGAACAAGGGAGTACCTTGCTCTGATACCAATTGAAAGTGCGTTAAGTCGACTAGAGGGGGGTGAATAGGCGATTTTTATGAATTCTTCACTAAGGAATTTCAGGGTGAGGAAATTCCTAAGAGAAGAACTACTTGTAGTGGAATAAGTACTCAGATGCAGACATGACATAACATAAGCATGGACATCATGATGAATAGAAAACAAACACAGAGTACAGAAAGCGTAAGCACGGGATAAAACAGAATGAAGACAAACAGACTGGAGAAATTGAACTGAGAAAATTGAGAATGTCTTCAGTCAAAGTCTTCAAAACAGATATGAACAGGTACACAACACAGTAATGAAGAAATGAAAGGGTTGAAGAAATAGAACCAGATAGCTCGGTGAAGACAAATATTTGGTAGACCAGTTCCAACTGCTGTGACAGTTGTACGTCTGGTTAGAGCGGCTAGGTATTTAAACCTGAGTACACACAGTCCCGGACACATAGTCCTCACCGTATTCTCCTTGAACTAAGGTCACACAGACCTTGTCCAATCACTCGTGGTAAGTCTTCTGGTGATTTCCAAACCTTCACAAACTCGGCCACCCGGCGATCCACAATTTCCTCTTGGATGCTCTAGACCATGACACCTAACCGTCTGGAGGATGCACAGTCCTCAAAGGTAACAAGCGTCGGTTCCACACAGGAACAATCTCTTTAGTGATGCTCAATCACTTTGGGTTTGTAGGTGTTTGGTTTGGGGTTTGGGTTTTTCCTCTCTTGATGATTTTCGCTCAAAGTCCTCGGAGGATGGGATGCTCTCAATGAAAAGTGTCAGTTTCTCGCGGAGCAGCCAACCAGCTAGTGGTTATAGGGGGCGGCTATTTATAGCCTAGGGAGTAGCCCGACATGATAATACATAATTTCCCTTCAATGATATGACCGTTAGGTGGATAAGATATTTTGGGACAGCTTGCGCATAGCACAGCAACGGTCGGAAATTTGAGGTTCAAATTCCTCAGGGCTATCATGTTCCTCACTTGTAGGCAATCCGCACCGGCGAATTCCTAACTCCTCAGTCAGGACAAATTCCTCAGAGACCCGAAGATCTTCGTCTCTGTCACTGAAGAAATTGACTGAACTGTATTAGATTTCCAATGGCTTCAATCGAAGGGATTGGTAGGTGTTGGATTTTGAGATGAGCATCACCTAGAAACCTTTCCTTAGTTTTACCTCGACCCCCTTTAATAGTACGGTGTTTCATATAACTCAAGAAATAGAAAATGAAACTACGAAAACAAAAGTCTTCACGCTTCATGTTCCTTGCATGAATATCAAGTCTTCACGGTCACACCAATTTCTTCACTTTCAAAGTCTTTAGAAAGTCTTCAGAAATCCAAGGTCTTCAGTTGAAGACATTCATTTTTAGGGGTCAACTTTCTCTGTCAATATCAAACTCCTCATAGACTTATAGTCTTGTGTACACTCACAAACGCATTAGTCCCTTAACCTATAAGTCTTCAATACACCAAAATCACTAAGGGGAACTAGATGCACTTACAAATATAAATTGTGGAAATGATAGAATAGAATATACATAAATTAGTAATGATTATGAATCTTGTCTTGACACTACATGAGTGAATAATTTGTTTTTATTATACTAACCTATCTCATGAGGTTTCGTTAAGTTTTGTGTGAAAGAAGTTTTTATGTTTTGGGTGAGATGACGATATAAGGAGAATAATGAGCAGCAAGACCCTAATCTTGGGGGTTCCCAAGGTACCCTAAGTCATTAGTTAAGAAAGACTCAAGCATCTAAGCTTGGGGATGCCCCGGAAGGCATCCCCTTTTTTGTCTTCAACACTATAGGTATACCTCACTTGAAGCTATATTTTTATTCTTCACATAATATGTGTTTTGCTTGGAGCGTATTTTTGGTTTGTTTGCTATTTGATACAATCCTTATATCTGATTTTTTTTATTTGGATAGATTCTTTTAATAGCTACTTATTTATTTAACTACAGTTTGTCCTTCACTTATATCTTTTGGAGTAGTTTACTGTTTAATATTGTTCGCTTATCTCCTTAGAGTAAAACTTATGAATGGATTTAATATCATCTTCTTCATTTTTTTATGTACATTGAGAAGTAAACATGCATCCTCCACTTAAACTGTTAAAGTAGAAGTGAGACTATGATAGTACATATCTTTAATCAAGTAAGGGAGTTATATTATAATGATGATGAACATTAATTTATTAAGTTGAACCTATCATGTTGTGGTGATACATATCTTCCAGTATAGGACGAATGATTGACTTGGCACATATTTACACATGTTTGATAAATTCCAAATTCAGCCTTGGTGGTGTTCTAGTTTGTAGGTTATCATCATGACTATATTTTGTCAATAATGTTACTATTAGAGAATGCATGATTGTGGTTTTTCTGCTTAGTAAAGTGGTTGCCCCAGTCTTTTGCTAGGATTTCTTGTACTAAAGTGGAAATACTTCTTGTGCATCCAATCCTTGAAACAAGTTTATGCCATAAAGTGTCCACCATACCTACATATAGATGCTATTTCATTGTCATTTCAAGTAAATTTGCGTGTGCCACCTCTAAACATTGAAATAAACTTCTATTTTGTTTGCCTATACAACTCATGGAGCAGTGTGTGTAGTCAATATCTTTCATGCTAAATGTGTTTTACTCATGACAAGAGTTTATTCACTTGCCAAATTTATGAGGAAGGCTGGTAATAGGGATGCCCAGTCCCCAAAAAAAGGACACTCCCTCGGAAAAGTTAAAATTTGCTAGGCACTAGTGGATCCGGCAAGCCATGGTTTGTGTTTGACCATGGCAAGCCGAATTCGTGGGTGCCTGCCAACTTAGGAATCTAAACAAGCCTGACTATTTGTCATTAGTTTTAGCAATTGTTACTATCAAATGATGACGCAAGAAAGTATGATATCACTATATCAGGAAGTCAATTAAGGGCTTACTAGCACCAAGGGTGACCAGCAAGTGAATTGCAAAAAACAATCACATTTCAAGTTGAAATTGTGGTTTGCTCTCACATTTCTTGGATGCAACAAAAATCTGCTAGTTCCTTATTAAGTTTGTCAATAAACATTGATCGTGCATTTATCTTATTTCTAGTGACAATTCTAACATATTAGGCCCACCTATCAACGCTGACATGCCATAAAAATGGCCAGCATCATTATTTGAGTATTATGTTAGACATGAGGCCCATTTGTATCAATTAAATTTATAAAAGGGTCCTTGAAAAATTGCACAATGCACCCCAAAAACACAAAAATAGATTACAATGGATCCCTAAAACTGAAAACGTCACCGCCGACGTGGCCACCACCAGCACTGACTCCTTAGTCGTTCGCCTCCTCCACCAATCCAGACTAGGGCTGGATGGAATGGTGTGTTAAATTATGATCCAAATTCTACCGTATTGGACTAGACGTAGTACATATGGTGTGGGACTTTGCGTTGGTACCGACACGTACGAGTACAACTCGTTTACTTGTCCTCCAAGAACTCTCATGTATTGCCCTCATATATACCCCATGTAGTCGCACTTTAGACGGCCTGTCGTCTCATGCTTGTAATACTCCTCCATCATAGTGATTGCGCCTTCGTGCGTCCGTGGTTTTCTCCCGCAAGGGTTTCCATGTAAAAATCTGTGTGCTCTCGTGTCTCGTTTATTTCTCGTTATTATCTAAAAAGTGGTACACAAAGCTGAGGTTCATATACAAGATTTGAGACCAGAGATTAGGATTGCGTGCGCCGCCGCACGCGATCGTAGTCGAAATCTAACTTTCCGCTGCTGCACTGCTGCTGTGTCGCCGAGTTCGACCAGGTTGTCTGCTGCCCGGTTGTGTCCGAAATCAATCGGGTACACGCTCCAAGTCACGAGGTGATTTACCGCTGCTGCTCAACGCCTCCACGTACCCAGCGGAACTCCCGAGACTCCAAGAGCAAGTTCAATTCGCAAGCTACATTGTTGCGTCTCCACTTGAAGGCACAAGTTCCAAGGAAATTGCTAGTTTGGAGTACTACTGGTACACTGTACGTGAATTGGCCAGTACTACATCACCTGGAGCTACAGTTGCTTTTTTCTTCGATTGCTACGTCCACTGCCCAGTACTACCAGGTGCTATTTATCCTATTTCCGTTTGATCTGCATATTAATTCTATCAAGAATTTTCTACCGGCTTATACTACTTTGTGAATGCAGATTTAATCGAATCATGGCTTCCATGAAGTACGATCTTCCGCCGCTGGACCGTGACACAAGGTTTACCCTATGGCAAGTCAGGATGCGGGCATTATTGGCACAGACCGACTATGATGAAGCACTGGATATTTTTGGAAAGAACCGAATTGAGGACTATACTGATGAGGAGAAAAGAATTGATCGTAAGGCTTTGTCAAAAATTCAACTCCATTTGCATAGTAATATTTTGCAGGAAGTTTTGAGCGAGAAAACTGCCGCCGCTCTATGGTTAAAGCTGGAAGAGATTTGCATGACTAAAGATCTCACCAGCAAGATGCATCTGAAGCAAAAATTATGCTTGCACAGGTTACCCGAGGGAGGTAATGTTTTGAATCATATTTCAAAATTTAAAGAGATCATATCTGATCTAGCTGCAATGGAGGTTAAGTATGAAGAGGAAGATACTGCTTTAATGTTACTTTGTTCACTGCCAAGTTCTTAACCAATTTTAGAGACACCATATTATACAGTCGTGATACTCTCACGCTTCATGAAGTTTATGAAGCTTTGAAGTCTAAGGAGAAGATGAAATTAATAGTGCCTCATGATGGTTCGAGTTCATCCCAAGCCGAGGGATTATCTGTTCATGGCAGGACAAAGGAGAAGAACTCCAATAATGGAAACAGAGGCAAAAGTAAGAATGGCCACAGGGGTCGATCGCAATCCAGAGACAAGAAATATTGCAGATATTGCAAGAGAGACGGGCATGACATCTTAGAGTGTTTCAAGTTGCGGAATAAAGAAAAGAGGAAAGGTAACAAACAAGGTGAAAATTCTGCTAACGTTGCTCGTGATGATAGTTCCGATGATGCTCTTGTTGTTATTGCTGGATGTGCTAAGACCAATGATGAGTGGGTACTTGACACCGCATGCACTTTTCATATGTGTCCACATAAAGATTGGTTTAATACTTTTGATTCCACTACTCTGCTGGTTCCGTTTTGGGTTTTGATAATTCACCATGCAAGATTGAAGGCATAGGTTCCATTCAAATCAAGATGTTTGATGGCATAATCAGAACTTTGACAGATGTCCGGTATATTCCGAAGATGAAGAGAAATCTTATTTCTATGAGTGCCCTTGATGCAAAGGGGTACAAGTATTCAGGTGAAGATAGTGTTTTGAAAGTCATCAAAGGTTCCTTTATTGTGATGAAAGGTGATTTGAGTTTGACCAATGGTCTTTATTACCTTCGTGGTTCTACCATTTCAGTTAACGCTACTCCAGTTATTTCAAAGAATTCTGATTGTGCTGCTGCTAACCTTTGGCATATGCGTCTTGGACATATGAGTGAACTTGGTTTGGCAGAGTTAAATAAGAGAGGTCTTCTTGATGGATATGAACCTGGTAAGTTGAAATTTTGTGAGCATTGTATCTCCGGCAAGCACAAGAGGGTGAAGTTCAACACTTCGACTCATACAACTGAAGGTATTCTTGATTATGTTCATTCTGATTTATGGGGACCATCTCGCAAGAAGTCACTAGGTGGTGCTAGTTACATGCTGACTATTATTGATGATTATTCGAGAAAAGTTTTGCCTTATTTCTTGAAGCATAAATATGAAGCATTCTCAGCATTTAAGGATTGGAAGATTATGATTGAAAATCAAACAGAAAAGAAGGTAAAAATACTTCGCACTGATAATCGTATGGAATTCTGTTCTAAGAAATCCAAGAATTATTGCAAGTCTGGAGGCATTGTCAGACATTACACCGTTCCTTATACTCCTCAACAAAACGGTGTTGCTGAGCGTATGAACAGGACCATTATTTTTAGAGCCCGTTGCATGTTGTCCAATGCTGGTTTGCATAGGCGTTTTTGGGCTGAGGCCGCTTCCACTGCTTGTTATCTCATCAACTGTTCCCCATCTATTGCTCTTAATAAGAAAACTCCAATTGAGGTATGGTCTGGTTTACCTGCTGATTATTCACAGTTGAGAGTTTTTGGTTGCACTGCTTACGCTCATGTTGATAATGGAAAATTGGAGCCTAGGGCTGTTAAGTGCATCTTTCTTGGTTATAAGTCTGGTGTTAAAGGTTTTAAATTGTGGAATCCTGAAACCCAGAAGGTTGTTATTAGCAGAAATGTCATCTTTAATGAATCTGCTATGTTACATGATGTTTCATCTACTAATGTTCCCGTTGAGAGTGAACAACAGCCTATTGTTCAGGAGCCTACTGTTCAGGTGGAGCATGTTATTGATTCAGGTGATACATCTGGTAATGAAATTGTTGATGCACATGATGAACTCGTCGTTAATGATGATAATGTCACTCCCACTCCAAATCAGCCTATTGTTCCGCCCAGTTGGAATCTCGCACGTGACAGAATTAGACGGGGTATTAATAAACCTGACAGGTTAATTGAAGAGTGCAATATTGTTTCTTTTGCTTTATCTGTTATAGAAGAAATTGAAGGTAATGCTGAACCTTCTTCATATTGCGAGACTATTATTTCTGGTGATAGTAATAAGTGGATGACCGCTATGCATGATGAGATGGAATCACTTGAAAAGAATGGCACTTGGGATTTAGTAAGATTGCCTAGAGAGAAGAAACCTATTCGTTGAAAGTGGGTTTTCAAGAGGAAAGAAGGTGTTTCTCCTATAATGATGAGACAAGGTATAAAGCAAGGTTAGTTGCTAAAGGTTATAGCCAGATTCCAGGTATTGACTATAACGAAGTCATTTCTCCTGTTGTGAAGCATAGCTCTATTCACACTTTACTCAGTATTGTTGCCATGCATAATTTTGAGCTTGAACAATTGGATGTTAAACTGCATTCTTACCTGGAGAATTAGAATAGGATATTTATATGGAACAACCAGAAGGTTTTGTTATTCCTGAAAAAGAAAAGCTTGTCTGTAAGTTAAAGAAATCTCTGTATGGATTGAAGCAATCCCCTAGACAGTGGTACAAGAGATTTGACACCTTTATGTTCTCTCAAGGTTTCAAAAGGTCTAATTATGATAGTTGTGTTTATTTGAAAATTGTCAATGGTTCAGCTATTTATTTGCTCCTTTATGTTGATGATATGTTAATTGCTGCTAAGAGCATGTCAGAGATTAATGAACTAAAGAAGCAATTGAGTAATGAATTTGAGATGAAGGATTTTGGTGCGGCAAAGAAAATACTTGGCATGTAAATATCCAGAGATAGACCGTCTGGAAAAGTATATCTAAGTCAGAAGGGATATATTGATAAAGTTCTTCGTTGCTTTAATATGCATAATGCCAAGCCAGTAAGTACTCCGTTAGCCGCACACTTCAAATTATCATCATCTTTATGTCCTAAGTCAGATGAAGATATTGAGTACATGTCTAGAGTTCCCTATTCAAGTGCAGTTGGTTCACTTATGTATGCCATGGTTTTTTCTCATCCGGATTTATCATATGCATTGAGTGTTGTCAGTAGATACATGGCTAATCCTGGAAAAGAGCATTGAAGAGCAGTTCAGTGGATTTTCAGATACCTATGGGGTACTTCTAATGCTTATTTACAGTTTGGGAAAACTGAAGATGGACTTGTTGGTTTTCTTGATTCCGATTTTGCTGGTGATTTGGATAAGAGAAGATCGCTCACAGGTTATGTTTTCACCATTGGTGGTTGTGCAGTGAGTTGGAGAGCAACTTTGCAATCTATTGTGGCTTGTTCCACTACTGATGCCGAGTATATGGCTATTTCTGAGGCATGCAAAGAAGCTATCTGGTTGAGAGGTTTATACACTGAGCTTTGTGGAGATTTATCTTGCCCTACCGTATTTTCTGATAGTCAAAGTGTCATATATCTTACAAAGAATCCAATGTATCATGAGAGGACAAAGCACATTGATGTCAGATTTCATTATACTCGAGATTTTGTTGCTGAAGGCGATTTGAAGGTATGCAAGATAAGTACTCATGATAATTCTGCTGATATGATGACAAAGCCAGTTCCGACCAATAAGTTTGAGCTTTGCTCAGGCTTAGTTGGTATTTCTCACTAGTCCTATGGACTTTTGACGCACAAGGTGTTTACGCTGATTTGGATGGAGTTATTCACTTTGTTCGACTACTGGAGGGAATTTGGCTCAAGGTGGAGATTGTTAAATTGTGATCCAAATTCTACCGTATTGGACTAGACGTAGTACATACGGTGTGGGCCTTTGCGTTGGTACCGACGCGTACGAGTACAACTCGTTTACTTGTCCTCCAAGGACTCTCATGTATTGCCCTCATATATACCCCATGTAGTCGCACTTCAGACGGCCTATCGTCTCGTGCTTGTAATACTCCTTCATCATAATGATTGCGCCGTGCGTCCGTGGTTTTCTCCCGCAAGGGTTTTCACGTAAAAATCCGTGTGCTCTCGTGTCTTGTTTATTTCTCATTATTATCTAACATGGTGTCTGCCGCCTCCCTCAAAAGACAAGGGACGCAGGAAAATGTGGGAGGTAGCGATGGGTGGTGTGGCGGCAGCCATCGATGGCGAGATGTGTTGGACTTCGTCCAAGTAGAAATAAAGGGGGGGGTTAGTTTTGCTCATCATGTATTTATGATGGGATTAGAAGATATAGAGTAAGCCATTAAGAAATATAGGAACTGTAGGTGCACTTTTTTTTACAGTTTTTAGAGATTGTTTGATTCTAGGCTTTGCAATGTCACATTTTGCCACATATTTTTTTGTCACAAGAGCCACAACTTGACAAGTCTAAGAAAATATTTTCGTACTTTTTGAGTGTATGTGATATGGGGCTCTAGTGTGGGAAAAGACATCTTGCATAAGGTGAGACTTGAACCAAACACCCTTCTAAATTGATCAAACATTCTTAACCTTGAAATTTGGCTAACTAAAGGCCGCCTTAGTTACAAACAAAACAACACATTCGTTAGTTTTCATGGAATGGCGGTGGGATAAGTAATCTCAATATGTGGCCGGTTTACCATAAGACGAATAGCTCTAGCATATGCATTCAAGGAGGTATTACTTGAGAGAGAAAAAGGAGTTATTTACTTTACCAAGGCGACATGGTCAAGTGGAACACTAAGGGAATCTCTAGCAGATTCCCTATACTAAAGTGCCAAAAGTGCTCTCTATCCTAATTTACCTTTTTTTAGGAAATCAATGTTTCATGGTTAGCAGATCCCTTATAATTTAGGTCCCTAAAAATTTGAACATATATATTTTAACACAAATTTATTTCAAACACATATTTTAACTAATTATAGCATCAGTCGATAACTTCTAGACATTAATATCGTATATACGGAAAATCATACACACTAGGATAGTTCTACTCATCGTCACCTAAACCAAGGCTATCATTAGTGCTATAGCCCCCACCAAAAAGAGCTGCAAATAATCCAGGGATTAAGAACCAAATCATGATAGCCGGTATGACTCAACGTGAAGCTTCTTAAATTTTCCTCTTTAGCCTTGCATCGACTTGATTTTGGCTTGCATCTCTTGGGTTTCGTCTTGCTTCTCGTGGATTTCAGCTTGCGTCGCAATAATTTGGTCTTTCTTCTCCTGTGCATCTAGCAACGCATCACCTAGCTTCCCTCTCAGTGATGGAAAGTAAAATAGTCAAGCCGTTGGCTTACATAAACCATTATGAGATGGACCCATATCCACGTGCTGCAGCTGTGAGCCTGTGACCTTCCTGCGTGTGTGAATTTTTTTGAGAAACGATCTATATCTAATTGCAAACATAAAAAGGGATTTGGGTTATAGCTTGCTTTTTTTGGCCACCACAAGCAAAGAAGTCTCTCTTGGGATTTATTTTTTGTGTGTGTTCGATGTTTTTTGAACAAGCGAATACTTCTAGCTGCAAAGCAGCACCAGTGTCGGAATTGGGGCAACATTAGCGACAGAGCCGTTGCTGCATCAAGATGACTCGCCCGTGTGCGTACAACTCGGTGGCGGGCTTGAGCCGAGCCGACGGGAGCGTAGGGAACGTGGCGAGATGACCATCGAGAACGACCATTCCAGTGCCGTCGACCGCTGCGGACTCGCACGTGGGGTAGCATCCGCTTTCGCACCATCACATGCCTCCAGTTTTGGCCACATTGGGGCTCGCCGGTGGAAGATATGGCATTTGTGACAGTAGCGGTGGCGACGACAAATCTAGGAAAATCTGGCGTCGGCGACGGAGTAGAAGGTGGGACGGCATCGGCGTGTCGCGCGGGCTGCCCATCCGTCTCCTACTTTTAGTCGAGGGATGCACTCTCGACCAAATATGGTCATGTGAGGATGATTTTTAGGGAGTGTCATTTTTTTAGTAAAGTTTTTTTTTTGAAACTTGGCAAAAGATTTGCCATTTTCATTGGATAAGAAAGAAGGTTTAGAGTTTGTGGCCAACGGCCGAATTACAAAGCATCAATCTCGCGGCATTGAATTACACAAATGCTTCGCTCCAGCGAGACACCACAGATTACACTCTTCTTTGATCCTAGCAACAATAACACCAACCGGCACCGCCAAGTTGCGGAAGACCCTTACGTTCCGTTCCTTCCAAATTTCCCACGAAACGAGTAGCATGAGGGAGATGAGTGGCTTTCTGGACTGCGTCTTCCTGGTCGCGTTGAGGCTCCATCAATCTTTAACGGAATTCATGTGACCCCACTCCACGAGGTTCACGTCATGAAGGCCAAGCCAAACCTTGATCAAAGCCCAAATCTAGCTGTGTATCTGCATTGAAAGAGAAGGTGTCCCGCTGATTCTTGGACTTGTTTACAAATGGGGCAAAGCTTGCAATTAGGCCATCCCTGTCGCTGCAGCCGGCCTGCCGGCCAAACCCTGTTGTTGATGACAAGCCAAGCGAAAAACTTGCATTTTGGATGAGCCCAATTCTTCCAGACCGTTTGCACGAGTTCCGTGTCAACTAAGCTCCTGAACTGGACCTCATATGCCGATGCAGCGGAGTATTGGCCATCATTCGTTAGCTTCCAGGAGATGGTATCCATTCTCTCCGGGTTGAGATGAATGGGGGAGAGCTTTTCCCATAGATTGACGAACTCAGTTAGATGATGAACGGAGATGCCCGCACTGATGTTAATTTGGGAGACCCAAAAGTCATTGTGTATCGCATTTTGGACCGAGCAGTTCTTTCTTCTAGACAACAAGAATATGCGGGGAGCAATACCTTTGGGCCTCAGCCCCCAAGCCAGGCAGGCTCCCAGAAAGAAGCACGAAGGCCATCACTAATATCCACTTTGGTAGCAGCCGCAAAGATGTCGCGGTCAGCACTGTCACATGGGTTCCCCGACCCCACCCAAGGCTTCATCGGATCCATCCATTCAAACCACAACCATCGAATACGGAGGGCAGTGGCAAACTTTTTCAGATTTAAGATACCAAGGCCTCCCTGGAGCTTGGATCTGCACACTTTATCCCAGTTAATCTTGCATTTGTCTCCAGTGACCTTGTCGCACCCCGCCCAAAGGTAAGCCCGCCTTAGAGCATCAATCTTGTTCAAAACTTCGACCGAAAGATTCAACGCCGTCATGTAGTAAATGGCAATGGCAGTAAGGACAGATATAACCAACACAACCCTTCCAGGTGAAGCAACATGTTTTCCCATCCCAGGGGCAAGTTGGGCAGCAATCTTATCCTCAAGTGGTTGAAAGTGGATCTGATTCAGCCTCTTGACCGACAGAGGGAGACCAAGATATTAGAGAATCTGTTAACTAGTGCTTAACTCCCTAAAACTTATTTCCCTCCTCAAATATAGGTTTTAGGGATCTGCTATAGATGCCCTAAGGTTCAACGTAAAATATTATTACTAATTATGACGACAAGACTACAATCTGGACTTCCGGAGAGAGTATAGTACAAGCATGTCCATCATATATAACTTGCGTATAAAATTGGCTTATGGTGGTGTTTGATCGTGCATGCTCCATTACCAGCACAACATGGCTCATGGCTGTCGCGTTCTGACCGCAAGCTTAGCCTGCTGATCACATCACGGTGCTATCTTTTGGGTTTGGCTAGACCCAGACTACGACGCGAGTGGCTTGGGGTCATGCAAAGTGTGTCTCAGACTTTCAGTCACTCGTTAGTTGCGGGCTCTTATTTGAACTTTGAGTTGCGCACACGAGTCACCGTTGTTCGGCACCACAGTGAGCACTTTGCGCACCCGTGTGATCGAGACTTTTTTGTTTGAAACTTACGCGCCACTCATACGTTGTTAGCAATTCTTTTCTTGCAATTTTTTTGAAATGATTTCTTGCAAATTTATTATATTCTTGTAAAATTTAGCTCGCGCCTTCACAAAAAAAAAAGGAAAGCCCAGCTGGTAAAGGCAACCCTGATTCAGGAAGTGTCGACAAATTGAGGCGCTAGCAGAAACTTGTACGGGTGTTCAAGATCACGGCTCTATCTTGCAACTGCTGGTTGACAGATAGCAACTACTTTGGATAGAAAAATCCTACAGACTATGCAGAAAAAAAGATACTGCATTGATGCAATGGTTCTCTGAATTTACATCATGTCTGCTCTTAGTTTGTTGATTGGGTGAGCGAGATTACTAAAACATGATGCGCACGCGCATGGATATACGTCTCGTCTTCTCTTTAGCAGGGTTGGCTGAGTGAGACGGTGACCTGGGTGGAGCGTGTGCCACTACGTGCACCTGTCTCATGCCCCGCTATGAACCTAGACTAGCACCGCCGATAGGCGATAGCTCATCGTCCCACTACGTGCGGCCGTACGCGACGCGCCCATCATTCCGCCGTTGAAAGGGTGGAAGCCGACCCTGGGCCGGGCGACTGGCGTGATGCGCTGCTGTCGGTTCGTCACTCGGCGCCGCGGTCCGGTGAGGACGTGAGGTGCGTGCGGTGAGATTTGAAGACTCCCGGCCATGGAGATTTCCGGCCGTGTTGGAGGTCACACGAATCCTGGGCACGGGCGAGGTCTCTGTCGAAGCATGGGCGGCCAAAGCCGGCGGTGTGACAAGTCGCACTGCGGCTTTTCCTGGAGAGCATCTGTGCAGTGGGTGTAGCCTGGCGGTAGGCTTGTAGCGTACTGGTAGTATCTTGGATGGAAGAAATCATGTAAGGTGGGGCCGAAAGAAATCTTGTTTAGGCCAACTACACCGCGCGATCCCATTCTATCCAGACAGACAAACGAGGCGGCCCAGCGCGTGACGGCCCGGACCCATCTGGTCCGTTTTGTGTCCGTGCCGACCCATTTCGAGCGCAAACTTGCGTCGGGTTTGGGTCGCGGCGGACACCAAACGGACGTGCGCCTCGTCCGCGTCCGGGCCGCGTGGCAGGCGGTCACCTACCTTCCACCCGCCCACATCAATGCGCATGTGCGGGCGGCCCCGCTGTCATCCGCCCAGGTGAGGGGTCGCGATCCTTCTTAAATGAAAACCGTGGACCGGTCGTCGTCCACACTGCCCCACGCCACCCCGCGGCCACTACAAGAAATATGTCAACTTATGACCTTCTCTTAGTGACCCCAGCTGAACTGGTCGTAAATTCACGGCCATTTCGCTTGGAAGGGCTCAAACCCTGAAATTGCTTACACCAAATGGTCACAAAGCAGACAAGAGGCGCCAATGACCTTATTTCTACCTGACTAGTGGCTGGGGCGCCACCTGGTGGCGCCTCTTAAGGCAGGATTGTGCGCACTAATCAAGTTGTCGTAGCCGTGTTTGTTAACGTGACTATATGACAATAGACTCAGTTTAGCGAGAAGACAAGCAGCCCAGATGATACAACAACAATTGAAATACATGTAAACTTTCAATTGGCAAACATAGTAAATCTAATTTTAGCATCGGAAACCTGGAAAGACAGCATGAGTACATTGACATGTAGTAGAAATAAACTGACAATGGATATTCATCTCACATCTTAATACAAGTACTATCAAATCATATGTCCATATCATAGCATAATGAATGTGCAGAAATGTATATTCATCTACAGACAGGTGGCATGCAACAACAAACCATTGGACTGAGAAAAGAGATGCAAGTCAACACAGCAAATGAACAGGAGCCATGATGTTGATAAACATAACAGGAACCTTCAATGTTTCAGAAAAGAGAATAGTGCATGATCAGAAACACAATACTTCTTGATCCATCATAAGTTGATCTTCCTCAAGTGTCTCGCTGAGATTGATCAACTTTTAGTCATTCATCTTTTGGTAATGATTCCAGATGTCAATTTGAACTATTAAAACACAGGGATGAAAGACTGAATGTTACAAGCAGACCAACTCAGCAGCTCTACTGAAGATAGAAGGCATAAATATGTGAGATACATAGGTGGTAGTGATCAAAGACTGAATGTTACAAGCAGACCAACGCAACAGCTCTACTAAAGATAGAATACACAAATATGTGAGATACATAGGTGGTACCTTGAACTGCTCGACAGACAAAAGTGAGGAAAGAAATCTGTAAAGCCCATTAACTTTGGCCCGGAAGCATCAGAATGCGTTATGACATGCTTGCTACCTCCTATGAGGAATGATTGTACAAAAAAATTCAGACTGATTAACCAAAAAAAGTAGGTCATTTGTTGGAGAGAGAGAGAGAGAGAGAGAGGACTGGTTCTTCTGTTCGATGACTTTCATTATAAACTGAGCTATGTCAGGCCACCTGGGGGAACTACATATTTGCTGCATCAAATATTTATGGTTTTCAGAGTGTGATAATACATGGATTCATCAGGAAATACATAAATACTACTTCAATGTATATATGGTGCATTACAACTATATAAGAATTAGGCTTGGATTCTCCTTATTCTTATCCACCTCGGCAATTTGGGATTACGATAAAATCACGGGGTTTTCGGAAAATAAAACAAAACAAGCCCAGTAAGAAAGAAACCATAAGAATTCTAGCTTACAAGACAATCGAGCACTTCCGTCAACAATTAGACATAACAATAAGTCCTCAACTTTTTACCCTCTACAAAATTAACCACGGAACGCGCGCGCGCGTGCGTGCGTGTCTTGAAAGAGAGGCAACACAAAAGAAATTCTTGGAAGAACCTACTAAGCTATAGCAATATTCAGACTGAGTAAAGCTACCATCACTGGACTTGGCATGTTCAAATGATCTAGCCGAGTAAAGAAGCCATTTTTAAAATATGCAATAGAGGTAACTCAATGGACTAAGGAGAACGTATCCCGCAAATGAATGGGATGCTCAATCTATATTTACCACACATATATGTTAGAATTTAATATGACAGCACATAGCTTCAACCGTATTTACACTGCAGTTGTCGTATATATATGCATGAAAAATAATTTTTACAATATGCAATACAAGGAACTCAATGGATTAAAGAAATTGTATCGTCCTAATCTAAGAAAAATAATGAGGTGCTCAATCTTGATTCACCACACATATATGTTACAGCTTAATATTGCAGTAAAGCTTCAACCGTATTTATGCTATAGTTGTTGTGTATATAAGCATGAAAATAAATTTTGAAATACCTTGTCTCTTTATTGTCCATACATATATCTAGGTTCACCAGACATACACTATCCACTTAATTATTAAGTACTTTACTTATGGTCTGATTTATTGCTTTATTTAGTCAAATGTACAGCAAGCAATTGGTCATGTATAGATGAAATTAAATTCACCTTTTCTACATCAATTTGTACATCTACAAAAAGTAAACTTTCATGAGACAATGCTTGTCTGCTAGGTACGACCTGTAGCTTGCCGTGATAAGCTCTACCCGATCGTTCTTCTTGACGCAATATTCCTACATATTCAAGGAGGATGCTTATGAGAATTCTGAGAAAATAATCGAAAAAAATGTGGCTAAAACCTGACATCACAAAATTGCAAGAGAGGATAGCCATGGCTGAAACCTATTGATCAGCTTGTTCCTTTGATCTGAGTCTGAAACAAGGATCATTATATGAACTTTGCAGCAGTTGTCATAATATGATAGTACCACTAAGGCCCATGAAGATCATACCTTCCCATTCTATTATCTTCATGCTGAGAAAGCACACTTTCTGTCAGCTATAGCGGTACGCCGTGCCGGTGAATATGCCCATGAACGCAGCCACTGATTATGGTGGTACTGTTAACAGTAACAAATATTGAGAAGGTAGAATGAAAACCAATAAGCCCATGCTTATTGCGATGTAACTACTTAGTACATTTCTGACTTACAATCAATGTAATACAACCTGAACAAAATCCTAGTATAAATCAACACAACGTGAACAAAAAGCACATATAGTTGCCAAGGATCCATGATATACAGAGCTATAACCAAGTTTTGAGTAGTTTGCATGTCAAATCTGTACAACTTAACACGTTACAAATCCCACAACTCTACAGTACATCTTGAAGGTAATATCTATCTCTGTTTAAGTATTCTAAAGTACTGCCAAAAGATGCACTATTCTGGTTCACTTTAGGAAATCAAGATGAATTCGACCAGTCAAGAAATCTCTGTATTCTCGTTCATCAACCTTGTGGCCAGCACCTTCCTTGTTCCAATCGCAAGTGTTTATTCGTGTACTTCCACACTATATATGTTTGTTTTATAGCCCTAGATCAATTTCTCCATGAGCAAGAACACATGCAAATCTAGCCAAAGCTAGCCAACAGAGGAAGGTCGATTGATTTCTTCAGTAGCTTGTCGTGAACTTTTGTCATAGACTGATAATCAAAGGCTACCACCCAGTTAAGAGAGATCTGTTGAGACAACAGTAGCTATCAACCAAGCCGATCTCCACGTACATGCCTTTGTCAAGACTACAGCAAGCCCGGCACCTTGTGTACGGGCTGGTGTGACCTGCTACCTTCGTGTGCTTTCGGCTAGGTGCGAGTTGATCATGCGTTTGTTGATACACCCCGTCCCCAACTGTGATGATGCGTGTGTCTCCTTCCCCTGGCTAGATGGGAGCTCTGCCTATTGGCTTGCCTTGCCTTGCATACACAAAATCATCTACTCCAATCACGCTTATTGCAAAAACTAATTCCTCTACTCCAATCGGGCTTTTTGCTTCTGTGAATCCTTGTTTTCGTGTATTGAATCGCAAGATCAGAAACTTAAAGAACAAATCAAAGTCTAGGAGTCTAAATTCAAAATTCCAAATTGAGGAGGGCTAACCTTAACAGCAGAACTTGTGGAAAGTCCTGTAGATTCCAAATTGACGAGGACTAACCCGGCGACCTCGCGCTCGCGGTCCTGATGTAGCTCTGCATCTCCCGCTCCTTCATGATGCGGCCTGGATGTCCGCGTCCAGCGCCTCCTGCGGCTCCTTCACAAGCCCGTCCACCACTGCCTTTGATCCGCACCCGTGTGCTCCGAAGGCTGGACCGCTGGAGGGGGTGGAGCTCGCAGCCGGAGTTGAAGAGGGCACGAGCGCGGGTGAGGGCGGCGGCGGCGGCAACCCTAGCTGGGAGATCCGGCAAAGAAATCAACCGGCCATCCATCCTGCTTGCCCCCTTGGCCCCCATCCCTCTGCAGCCGCCCCCGGAGGAAGAGGCGGAGGTGAGAAACGAGGAGAGGAGCAGAGGTTGCTTCGTGGGGAAGAGAAAACAGGGGAGGTGTTATCTGGCTGATCTTTTTTTTTTCCAGCTATCTGTTTTTCTTCCTCGCCCGTCCCTAACGCCCACGTGGCATAGCTCCTCACTCGACCCTTGCGCGACCGTTAATGGTTTCAATATAAATGGTCATGAGGTTGTGAACGTGGATGCATTGGTACTTATTACTATGACAAAGCGCTACCTCATCAGTTTTGCCTATGTGTCATGTCCGTGTGTTAATTTTTGTTCTAGGTTGTGAAGCAACCTATATTTCTGTCATTCCCAAAATTCCCCCAAAAATTGAGCATTCTTTACTATCCAAATCATTGCCTCATGATAATATTCAACTCCATTTGACTGGTAAATCTTCCTCGGCAAATTTTCAAAGTTTTTGTTCAGCTCGAACTGTTGTGAAGGAAGTACTGGCTAGACATATCCTAATGAGCTGAATTTTTGCCACATCTTCTATATTCTCAAATTATAGCTCTCCACAAAATTTGAGCCCCATCTAACAATACATGTGAGTGTGGCTTCAACATTTATATTTCTGTCCAGTGTGGTACGTTGCAAAGCAAGTGTCACCTAGGCTCCTCCATTTGAGACGCAAATTTTCCAAGATAGTGCCCTTAGTAGATGATCATCCTCGGCCAAAACTCAGACCCATTGGCCATGTGCACTTCCCGTACCACTAATCAAACACTTGGGTGTTAATTCATGTTTGAGCTTGGTTCAATATCCTCGTGAGATTCTTCTATTGCCTTCTTCTTCCTGACACCTATCAGGGGAGTGTCCAACCTACTAGACATGCCTAGGCCGCCCGGAACATGTGGCAACACCACGGTCACGCGGCGGGCATGCGAGTCTACGCGCTTTGGAGTTGGGGCCCTGGGCCACCATCCAAACCTCAATGTATCGCCACCAAACCATGTTTTTCTGATTAAATAGATACTTTTCTACCTAGAAATATTTTTTTGAAAAATAAAGAGCAAACTATTAGGCAGCTGCAGTTCAAATTTGTCCCGCTTCCTACTGAATCAGCAGAAATTTGTCTTTTTCACCAGAGGTGGATAAAAACTTTTGGCACCCAACCATTTTGTCAATTATGCTTTAAACACGACCTAGTATTTTATAAAATTGATTTCGTCCAATTTTGCAACAAATATATGGTAGGTCCTTCAAAAAAACTCATTTTGGCCACTCGAAAAATGGAAAATTGATTTTTCGTCAAAAGAAAATGAAAACTTCCTTAGGCAACATTGTTTGCCATTCCAATATGCACCCTTGTGCACAATATGAGATCATTTGAACAAACTATGCCATTAATGTGGCCATAAGATTGATCATTTGGCTCGAAAGCCATTGATCTCCATACGTGATAGCTCGTTTCTGAGAACACGTTTTTTAAAATAATTGCCTTATTACAAGTTTGTTATTTTTCCTAGGAACTTGACCATATATAATGACACAATGCGAAGGTTTCCCAATTTTTTGATTTTTTTGAATTTTTTATGCCCGTTTCAAAATGCGGTCAAAATGGCGGGAATAACCGTTCCTAGCTAGTGGTTGAATTTTAGATTTTTTTGGTGTTTCTCTGATTAAATAGGTACTTATGTACTTAGAAATGATTTTTGGAAAAATATAAAGAGCAAACTACGAGGTAGCTACAGTTCAAATTTGACCCGCTTCCTACTGAATCAGCAGGAATTTGTCTTTTTCACGAGAGGTGGATTAAAACTTTTGACACCCAAACATTTGGTCAATTGTGCATTAAATATATCCTAGTATTTTGGAAAATTGATTTGGTACAATTTTAAAACAAATATATGGTAGGTCCTTCACAAAAAAACTCATTTTGGGCACTCGAAAAATGATTAAAAATAGCTAAAAAGATAAAAATGCTTGCAACTTTGCGATCATCCAAAAAATATGGTCTAACTTGAGAGAAAAATTTAGTTGTGCTGTTTTGCAAAATATTTTTGATAGCTGCTTCACAAACTACCATAATTTTAGTACTTAGAAACTATTTTAAACCATAAATTTTCTGAGCCAATCAGGACTCATCCCACGGATCACCCCCCTTAGTTGATCTGAATCGTCCGTTCTAGCCGACCTGAACGGTCCACCTCTCAGCAGCCTAATCCAAACATTAGCAGCCCGTGCCCGCCTCTCTCCCCCCCTCTCCGCCGCCTCTCTCTTCCCCCTTCTCCCCGATCCAGATCCAACCCAAGCGCCCCGTCCTCCGCCGCCGCCCCGTCCCCTGCCGCAGCCACGACGTCAGATCCCTCCGCCCGCTCGCGCCACCCACCTTCGGATCCCTCCGCCCGCTCGCGCCCTTGCCCCCTCTCCGCCTGCGGGGCCGCGCCCCTCGCGCTGCTCCCTGACGACGCGCCGAGGAGAGGGAGAGGAGATGGGCGTGGTGAAGGCGGCGCAGTTGTCGGGGCGGACGCTGGAGAAGGTGATGATGCACCCGCTGGTGCTGCTCAACATCGTCGACCACTACAACCGCGTCGCCCGCGACACCAGGAACCGCGTCGTCGGTGTGCTCCTTGGCACCTCCTCCCGCGGCGTCGTCGACGTCACCAACTCCTACGCCGGTAAGCGAACGACCGAACCCCCGCCTCTTCCCTGCTAGGGTTTGCGCCGTCCGGGTCCCCGGCCTGTTTCCGGGGGATCCGCGCCTCTGGCGGGGCCTAGGGTTCGCGGAACCCACCCTGGCTGTAGCTGCTGCTAGATCCGCTGGCGCGAAACCCTTGCGTGATTAGATCTGTAGAGCTATTTATTACGGTGGTGGCTTACTGAATTTGTGAATTGCGTCGGCGTGTGATCTTGCAATGCCGTTTGAGGAGGATGACAAGGACCCAAGGATCTGGTTCCTCGACCATAATTACCATGAGTCTATGTTCTCCATGTTCAAGAGGATCAAAGGTATGTTGTTTTAGAATTACCATGGCTTGGACTTTCCACGTGTAGTTGTTTCTGTTGAATACTGATGAGTTGCTTCGGATGCAGCCAAGGAGCATGTCGTTGGCTGGTACAACACTGGTCCAAAACTGAAGGAGAAGGGCTTGGATGTTCATGCATTGTTTACCAAGTATGATTCTGCTCTACAACCATTGTTCCCCTGGATTTAGGTACGCGTCGCGCCGGCTCTTCCTTGCCGCCTCCCTGTTCTGGGCGAGCCTCCTCAGCGTCTGCATTTCGTCAATTACCAGAAATTGAGTTGCATGTCCAACACAACCACAGAAAGAAACACTAGCAGCACTACTGCCTATGCTTGATTTCTGCAGTAAACATGTTATCTGAAATTCTGTAATGACGTTAACTGATGTGATTTTGCGCACTTGATGTTTTATACTTGGAAGACAAATGAACTTGTTTTGGTTATATTTCTCCCTGTTAATTATGGGTGATTTCCTTCTTGCAAATTATATATGTTCTGTTTTGAGCTATCTCTCTTCCTGGTAATAAAAGTATGTGCATTGGTTGATATTTAGTATTCGTATGTCTAGTTCACGATGATGGTCACTTGCCGCAGAGGCACTGATATTTTGGTGTCTAGATATTTGTCGTCGATAACTAAGCACGCAATGCTTGTATATACCCAGTTTTTACTGCCTAGTAGTGAGCACACCTAGCCCCAGTCACCTACTTCAATCAAAGAAACTAAGAATGTTCATAGTAATTTGAAATGTATCTCATGCTTGATGCTTATACACTTGCAGTTGAATGAGTGCTTCACATGATTATGGTACACTTGTAGTTGAATGAGTGCTTCACATGATTATGGTACACTTGCAGTTGAATGAGTGCTTCACATGATGCTTATACACTTGCAGTTGAATGATGCTTATACACTTGCAGTTGAATGTTCATAGTAGTGAGCTTCACATGATTATGGTACTATTAATTTGGTGCAGTTGAATGAGTGCTTGGTGTTGCTATTTTGTTAAATGAGCATTATTTTGTCTTATAATAGATTGATTTGCACTTAACCAATACGACGAGTGCGACGACGAGTCCGACCAGGGCGCACTGGCAGAGGAGGCCCAGGAGCTCACCGCCCCTGATAGCGAGGGCGCGCCCGACTTGGATGGTGTCCGCCAAGGCCAACGCCAGTGAGGACGTCGTCCCGGAGTTCGTTGGGGACCTCATCCCATTTGACAAGGCGCGTGTCACTACGAGTGTGTCCCCGTGGACGGCACGAGGTAATGTATCCTAGTACCTTCGTCTCGGATCGATTTGTCTCCTCTCTGTGTAGCTGAATGTTGTTCATGTGACTGTCTTGGCAGAAATAGTGAGGATGAAGAGGTGAATGGTGTTGATTGTTGAACTGAAAGCTTGATTTGGTCAGGTGGAGGGTGGCTTTGTGTAGAATGGGGAGGTGGGAGAAGAAGAACTCTGAAGGTAAACAATCTAACACTGCTGCTCACAATCTGAGGCTTGTTTATTTCTGCACTGAACTGAAGCTTGTGTTTACAAGTCAGGTTTTTTTTGTGGCATCCAGGGGCATAATGCTGGAGCTAGTACGCAAGCTAGCACCCATGGATTCGTGAACTGGCTTGGATGTGTACTTGGTTGCCAGGGTTGGATGAGGATGACGGCAACAAGGTGAGACCATCGTGATCCACCCTCCCACATCCTTCTCGTGATTCCCTAACTGCTCAACATGTTGATCTGTTCTAAACATCTGAAACTTGCTGTGTGCAGGGTGACTAGTGATATTCAGTTTTTGTGTGTTTTCCACACACACACACACACACACGCACATGGTCCTTCCTTTTAAATCTCCTCTGCTGCTTACTGACAGTACTATGCACGTACAGTAGTTGAGTAGTAGTGTGTAGGGACTCTTGAGGAAAGTTTACGTATTTAAACATTATGCTTAAAAATAAAAAGTTGTAGTTCCCTTGTAGTAGTATGTTTATGAATGGCTGCATGAAATGATTGTCCAGTACTTCAAATATTTGAATCGGGGTTAATGTAATCACTTGCTGCATCCAGTTTGATTGACCGGAGATGCTAATAGGAAAGCAAAGCAAATAGGAAAAGCATGTGCTGCTGCTTTTTCTTATCCTCCGCACACAAGTAAAGCAAAGCATCCTATTTTTATTTCTTCATTCATGATGCATAAAATTCTGGTATTGTGTTCATATAGCTAATCTGCTGCTGTTGTGCATAAAATTCCATGATCTTGAAGCAAGACCTACTTTCTGGTCTTGTAGTGTTTAAAACTGATAATTATGATGCATTGGTCGGCCGTATGGCCTTGTTTTTTAATGCATATATATATATATATATATATATATATATATATATATATATATATATGATGTAGTTGATAGGCCTTGATCTCAACCTCTCAAGTTTATGTTCCCTGGTGTGTAGTTAACTTGTCTGTCATTTTTATTCGCAAGCCTGTAATGAATTTATTAGAATTTTGCTCCTATTGCCGTGTACAGTATGAAGCAAAATGGTCTATATTACTGAGGATGTATAATGTACAAGTATAGAAACCATAAATTCAAGCTTCTGCTATAGCATGCTCAATATATATTGTTATAGATTAGTGTTATACAAAAGGTTGAAACACCATGGTCTCAGTCATTTGTAGGAAGTAGAAACACTAAGGCTGACATACACTTTACTGTTTCATTCGTTTTTTCTAATTTAATTTTGTGGATAGTAAATTTGCAACTGTACGCCCTTTGTAAAAAAATTGCATTTTATGTTCCCATGCCCTGTAATGCTGAAGCATGGTTCTCTGATAATCTGCACCACTGAAAGGCTGATATCTTGTATAAATTTGGCTTTTGGCAGGTAATCCTTTTCCCTGCCACGTTCAGGTGCATCACTCTGATGTCCATGAAGGGTGAGATCTTGGTCGACACTATGGAGAAGACCCTGAAGCCTGGTGGGTTCCTCAAATCGGGACTGATAGAAACCGAAGGGCCACTCAAAGCTGTCAAAGGGCACTTGTAGAGCTTGTGGTTGTGATTACACTTGTAGAGACTTGTAGAGCTTGTGGCTGTGATTGCCATTGTATCTAAGTTATATGATGTAACAAACTTATTTTGGCTGTGATTACCATTGTATTATTTGTGCTTCCTATTTTTTCTGATTTGGATACATACGTACATGCTGAGATGTAAGCTGGAATAGCCATTTGCCCTTGTGGTGTCAAGCTTCTAAATGCATGATATGGAGGCCCAAAATAGACTGGATTGTAAAAGGGCCGAGGCTCAGAAAAGAAATGAATTATAGAAGGCCCTAGAAAATAAAATGGGCCAGGCCTACGAACCCAACAAAAAATTGATGAAAAAAACGCAAATAGGCTGAATTAATGGGCTCAGCCCATGTAAAACACCGAATCGGACTGGGCTGAATTTTGTCAGTGACCTTTTCAATTGGTCGCAATTTTGTCACGTTAGATTGCCACGTCGGATCCGACGTGGCTAGGTAGTAAAAAGTCATGGGTTCAACGGCCTTCTGTTAAAGGTCACTAATTTCAGTTTACGACTGCCAGCTTTTGACCTTCTGTTTTTGGTCGCAAAAAGGTCGCAAATGAAAAACTATGACCTTTCAGCGGCCAATAGTGAGGGTCATAAGTTAACATATTTCTTGTAGTGGGCCTCCTCGAAATCTGACAGCCCCAGTCCCAAACCCTAGCCAAGAACTCGTCGGCCGGCCGCCCGCAGCCATAGGGCTATGGAACTACGGCCGCAAAGGCAAGCACGACCGCGAGGCTGGCACCTCGTCCAGACGCCGCCGTGGCTCAGTGAAGAAGGAGAAGCCCGCGTCGCCATCGCCACCACGCCGGGCCCCCGCGCCGCCCGCGTTCTCCATCGCGCCCACGGCCCGAGGCGAGCGCGACCGACACTACATCGAGGCGGCCTTCTGCCGCCGTTATTGGGAGACGAGGACGTCGCTGCCCTGGAGCAACGTCCACCTCCTCAATAACTGGCACCTGTCGGCCGACCCCGTGCCGATCCCGCTGGTCCCGCTGAGCGGCCGTGCGTGCCACCAGGAGATCCAGCACCGCCGCCTCCTCCTCCCGGACGACCTCTACTACGACGAGAGGTATGCCCCCGACTCGCCATTGTGGGACACTTGGTTCCGCGATGAGCACGACATGCGGCAGGCGTCGTTCTTCGCCGGCACGTCGACGAGGCCGCGGCGGCCACGTGAGCCTCGAGCGGCTCCCCAGGCGCGCGGGCGTACGCGGGTGCGCGGCCTGACACCCACGTCGTCGCTGTCGCCGTCGCCATCTCCATCGCCACCCCCACCTCCTCGCATGACGACGGAGAAGGCCCGGCTCATGACGTGTGCGCTAGAGGACTCCATGCACACGCACGATGAGGGCCAATGGGAGGGCCTCGAGGAGATGATGGCCCTCTCCGCGGCCGGCGATGTCGCCATCCCTGAGGTGGAGATGGTGCCGAAGGAGGAGGTGGTGGAGCCGCCGGTGGCCGCGTTCCAACCCTGGCCTGGTGGGCCAGGGATGGAGCTGGTTGTGCACCGCTGAGCAGATGGCGGCCGCCGTGGGGGGCGTGAACTGGTGCCCCACGCCGCCGCGGTTGCTGGAGCGGGAGGCCTCGCCTCGGGAGGAGGTGGTGCAGGCACCGGCGACCTTCTAGCCCACCGCCCCCATGCACCACGGACCGCCGGCCCACCTGTGGACGCCGCCGGACTACGACGACCTTATCAGCGACGATGACGACGATACCGGCGGTGAAGACGGCGACGCCTACAGCGTCGACGGGCACGGCAGGAGCGTGCGGGAGGCGTTTTTTTATTTTGTTTTTATGTTAATTATGAAACTGGGCCGTTTAAGTGGACTGAGAAACTGGGCCGTTTAAGTGGACTGAGAAACTGGGCCGTTTTGTGGCCGTGACCCCTATATATGTTTTATGTTTTTTTAACTGCGTTTTGTAGTCATTTCATTTAAGTTTTTATATTTTTTTATTCACGTCCACCCCGAACAGGTTTTGGGATGGGGCCGCGCATTGAACGCACCCACGATCCATCGGACAAACGCGGACATGGATGAACCCATTGCCGCCCCAAAGGGACAAAATCCGGTCAAACCGGACGTCTATTCGGGATCGCGCGGTGGAGTTGGCCTTAAGCTGCTCAATGAATCCTAAGTTCATCAGCTAGCCGGTTGCAAAAATGACGTGCAGCATTATGTAAACTGTAGAAAAATAGATGCGGCCAAGTGTAGTACACTTATCTAAACTGGAGTTGCGGTATGCTGATTGGTAATGATCATTTAAGATAAGCGCATGCATAATGATTTCCCAAATGTTTGTCCTTTGAGTGGTCCATAGTCCCATGTGGTTTTGTTTTAATGCGCGCTATGATGATTGGCGACATGGTTACACTAGTAGATTTTTTATTTTTATTTTGCGGGAAACTTCGAGCTTTATTCAAACAATCTGTGCCTCCGCACGATCAGCCAAAACGTTGGTCATGAGGAAGCCAGGAGGAGAGTCCATCCAGCAGTCAGTAATCCCAAGGGTGCAAGCATGCTTAGCACACAAATGGGCCGACATATTGGAGTTTCTCTCAATACATGTTGAACATCAAATGAAAGAAAAGATAAAGCTAGCTCTTCTATTTTTAGTAATAACAGCGCTATGATGGAGCGCGAAAAACGTCACGAGTGCCATAGCTGAACCAACTCTAAGCTATCTGTTTTCATGAGCACTTGTGAGAAGCCTCGGAGCTGTGAGAAAATTACCCCATCTCGCAAAGCAAACACTTCTACTATTAGGGGATTAGTGATATCGGGACATGGTTTACTCCACGCGGCAATGAAGGTTGAGGAAGTTCGTGCCACTCCTCCAGCTCCACTCTTATGTTCAATCACTGAGACACTAGCATCTGTGTTCACTTTGACCCAGCCTTGCTCAGGTGGCCTCCAACCATAGCCAGGTAAGACCTTGGTATGTTCCAAGGGAAGCTCCAACAAGGCAAGAGCTTCTCTTATGCGCTTGAGAGACTGCGCCGGGTTCATACTCACTCTGGCATGCGTTATATTATTGCGAGAGGTCCATATAGCCCACATAACAATGACAATTTTCGCCTGATCACTCTCTGAGAACCCATAGTGGGGACTGGGGAGTAACTTACACTAGTAGATTACCCATAATGGGGAGTAACTAAAGGAAATATGCCCTAGAGGCAATAATAAAATTGTTATTTATATTTCCTTATATCATGATAAATGTTTATTATTCATGCTAGAATTGTATTAACCAGAAACTTGGTACATGCGTGAATACATAGACAAACAGAGTGTCCCTACTATGCCTCTACTTGACTAACTCGTTAATCAAAGATGGTTAAGTTTCCTGACCATAGACATGTGTTGTCATTTGATGAACGGGATCACATTATTAGAGAATGATGTGATGGACAAGACCCATCCGTTAGCTTAGCATTATGACCCTTTAGTTTTATTGCTATTGCTTTCTTCATAACTTATACATATTTCTCTGACTATGAGATTATGCAACTCCCGAATACCAGAGGAACACCTTGTGTGCTACCAAACGTCACAACGTAACTGGGTGATTATAAAGATGCTCTATAGGTGTCTCTGATGGTGTTTGTTGAGTTGGCATAGATCGAGATTAGGATTTGTCACTCCGTGTATCGGAGAGGTATCTCTGGGCCCTCTCGGTAATGCACATCACTATAAGCCTTGCAAGCAATGTGACTAACGAGTTAGTTATGGGATGATGCATTACGGAACGAGTAAAGAGACTTGCTAGTAACGAGATTGAACTAGGTATGATGATACCGACGATCGAATCTCGGGCAAGTAACATATCGATGACAAAGGGAATGGCGTATGTTGTTATGTGGTTTGACTGCTAAAGATCTTCGTAGAATATGTAGGAACCAATATGAGCATCCAGGTTTTGCTATTGGTTATTGACCAGAGATATGTCTCGGTCATGTCTACATATTTCTTGAACCCGTAGGGTCCGCACGCTTAACGTTCGATGACGATTTGTATTATGAGTTATGTGATTTGATGACCGAAGTTTGTTCGGAGTCTCGGATGAGAGCACGGACACAACGAGGAGTCTCAAAATGGCCGGCATGTAAAGATTCATATATTGGAAGGTTATATTCGGACATCGAAATGGTTCCAAGTGATCCGGGTATTTTTCCGGAGTACCGAGGGGTTACCGGAACCCCCGGGGAAGTTAATGGGCCTTAGTGGGCTTTAGTGGAGAGAGGGAAGAAGGTCCACGAGGTGGCATGCGCCCCCCCCTGTCCAAACCGAATTGGACAAGGGGTGGGGGCGCGGCCCCCTCCTTCCTTCTCCTTCTCCCCTCCTCCCTTTCCCTTAGTCGTGTGTGGTACCCCCCTCCACAGTTCAACACCTCGGTCATCTCGTCGTAGTGCTTAGGTGAAGCCCTGCGCCGGTAACTTCATCATCACCCATCACCATGCCATCGTGCTGACGGAACTCTCCCTCGTCCTCAACTGGATCAAGAGCTCGAGGGACGTCATCATGCTGAACGTGTGCTGAACACAGAGGTGCTGTACGTTCGGTACTTGGATCGGTTGGATCGTGAAGACGTTCGACGTACTTGAAATATTGCATTCCCCAACAGTGGCATCCGAGCCAGGTCTATGTGTAGATGTTATATGCACGAGTAGAACACAAAGAGTTGTGGCCGATAATAGTCATACTACTTATCGAGGGAGTCCTGGATTAGGGGGTCCTCGGGCATCCGGGCTATGTGACGTGGGCCGGACTGATGGGCCGTGAAGATACAAGACGGAATACTTTTCCCCGTGTCTGGATGGGACTCTCCTTTGCGTGGATGGCAAGCTTGCCGTGCAAATACGAAGATTCCTTTCTCTGTATACCGACTTTGTACAACCCTAGTCCCCTCCGGTGTCTATATAAACCGGAGGGTTTACTCCATAGGGGCAATCATAATCATACATGCTAGACTTCTAGGGTTTAGCCATTACGATCTCGTGGTAGATCAACTCTTGTAACCCCTATACTCATCAAAGTCAATCAAGAAAGACGTAGGGTGTTACCTCCATCAAGAGGGCCCGAACCTGGGTAAACACTGTGTCCGTGTCTCCTGTTACCTTCGATCCTTAGACGCACAGTTCGGGATGTTGGGGATCGTAGCAATAATTCAAAATTTTCCTACGTGTCACCAAGATCAATCTAGGAGATACTAGCAACGAGAGAGAGGGAGTGCATGTTCATACCCTCGAAGATCGCTAAGCGGAAGCGTTCAAGAGAACGGGGTTGATGGAGTCGTACTCGTCGTGATCCAAATCACCGATGATCCTAGCGCCGAACGGACGGCACCTCCGCGTTCAACACACGTACGGAATGGAGAGACATCTCCTCCTTCTTGATCCAGCAAGGGGAGAGGAGAGGTTGATGGAGATCCAGCAGCACGACGGTGTGGTGGTGGAAGCAGCGAGATCTCGGCAGGGCTTCGCCAAGCACCAACGAGAGGGAGAGGTGTCACGGAGGGAGAGGGAGGCGCCAGGGACTTGGGTGTGGCTTCCCTCCCTCCCCCCGACTATATATAGGACCCCAAGGGGGGGCGCCGGCCCTAGGAGATCCAATCTCTAAGGGGAGGGGGGTGGCCAAGGGGGAACTTGCCCCCCAAGTCAGGTGGGGCGCCCCCCACCCCTAGTGTTTCCAACCCTAGGCGCAGGGGGAGGCCCATGGGGGGGGCACCAGCCCACCAGGGGCTAGTTCCCCTCCCACTTCAGCCCATGGGGCCCTCCGGGATAGGTGGCCCCACCCAGTGGACCCCCGGGACCCTTCCGGTGGTCCCGGTACAATACTGATTACCCCCGAAACTTTCCCGATGGCCGAAACTGGACTTCCTATATATAAATCTTCACCTCCGGACCATTCCGGAACTCCTCGTGACATCTGGGATCTCATCTGGGACTCCGAACAACTTTCGGGTTACCGCATGCTAATATCTCTACAACCCTAGCATCACCGAACCTTAAGTGTGTAGACCCTACGGGTTCGGGAGACATGCAGACATGACCGAGACGACTCTCCGGTCAATAACCAACAGCGGGATCTGGATACCCATGTTGGCTCCCACATGTTCCATGATGATCTCATCGGATGAACCATGATGTCGAGGATTCAATCAATCCCGTATTCAATTCCCTTTGTCAATTGGTATGTTACTTGCCCGAGATTGAACGAGGAGATTCGATCGTCGGTATCCCAATACCTCGTTCAATCTCATTACCGGCAAGTCACTTTACTCGTACCGTAATGCATGATCCTGTGACCAAACACTTGGTCACATGGAGCTCATTATGATGATGCATTACCGAGTGGGCCCAGAGATACCTCTCTGTCATACAGAGTGACAAATCCCAGTCTCGATCCGTGTCAACCCAACAGATACTTTCGGGGATACCTGTAGTATACCTTTATAGTCACCCAGTTACGTTGTGACGTTTGGTACACCCAAAGCACTCCTACGGCATCCGAGAGTTACATGATCTCATGGTCTAAGGAAATGATACTTGACATTGGAAAAGCTCTAGCAAACGAACTACACGATCTTGTGCTATGCTTAGGATTGGGTCTTGTCCATCACATCATTCTCCTAATGATGTGATCCCGTCATCAACGACATCCAATGTCCATGGTCAGGAGACCGTAACCATCTATTGATCAACGAGCTAGTCAACTAGAGGCTTACTAGGGACATGGTGTTGTCTATGTATCCACACATGTATCTGAGTTTCCTATCAATACAATTCTAGCATGGATAATAAACAATTATCATGAACAAGGAAATATAATAATAACTAATTTATTATTGCATCTAGGGCATATTTCCAACAGTCTCCCACTTGCACTAGAGTCAATAATCCAGTTCACATCGCCATGTGATTAACACTCAAGGTCACATCCCCATGTGACTAACACCCAAAGAGTTTACTAGAGTCAATAATCTAGTTCACCTTACTATGTGATTAACACTCAATGAGTTCTGGGTTTGATCATGTTATTCTTGTGAGAGATGTTATAGTCAATGGGTCTGAACCTTTCAGATCCGTGTGTGCTTTACAAATCTCTAAGTCATCTTGTAGATGCAACTACCATGCTCTATTTGGAGCTATTCCAAATAACTGTTCTACTATACGAATCCGGTTTACTACTCAGAGTCATCCGGATTAGTGCCAAAGATTCCATCGGCGCAACCCTTTACGACGAACTCTTTTACCACCTCCATAATCAAGAAAATTCCTTAGTCCACTAGTTACTAAGGATAAGTTCGACCGTTGTCATGTGATCCATTCCTGGATCACTCTTGTACCCCTTGACTGACTCATGGCAAGGCACACTTCAGGTGCGGTACACAACATAGCATACTATAGAGCCTACGTCTAAAGCATAGGGGACGACCTTCATCCTTTCTCTCTATTCTGCCGTGGTCAGGTCTTGAGTCTTACTCAATACTGATACCTTATGACACAGCCAAGAACTCCTTCTTTGCCGATCTATTTTTGAACTCCTTCAAAAAAATTTCATGGTATGTGTTCGTTTGAAAGTACTATTAAGCGTTTTGATCTATCCTTATAGATCTTGATGCTCAATGTTCAAGTAGCTTAATCCAGGTTTTCCATTGAAAATACTTTCCAAATAACCCTGCATGCTTTCCAGAAATTCTACATCATTTCTGATCAACAATATGTTAACAACATATACTCATCAAAAATTCTATAGTGCTCCCACTCACTTCTTTGGAAATACAAGTTTCTCATAAACTTTGTATAAACCCAAAATCTTTGATCATCTCATCAAAGCATACATTCCAACTCCGAGATGCTTACTCCAGTCCTTAGAAGGATTGCTGGAACTTTGCATACTTGTCAACATCTTTCAGGATTGACAAAACTTTTCTGGTTGTATCACATACAACCTTTCCTTAAGAAAAATGTCGAGGAAACAATGTTTTTACATCCTATCTGCAAGATTTCATAAATAATGCAGTAACTGCTAACATAATTCCAACAGACTCTTAGCATCGCTACGAGTGAGAAAGTCTCATCGTAGTCAACTCCTTGAACTTGTCGGGAAACATTTTAATGACAAGTCGAGCTTTCTTAATGGTGACACTTACCATCATTGTCTATATTCCTTTTAAAATCCATCTGCAGCTAACAGCCTTACGACCATCAAGTAGTTCTTTCAAAGTCTATACTTTCTTTTATACATGGATCCTCTCTCGGATTTTATGGCCTCGAGTCATTCGTCGGAATCCGGGACCACCATCGCTTCTCCATAGCTTGTAGGTTCATTGTTGTCTAGCAACATGACTTCCAAGATAGGATCACGTACCACTCTGAAGTAGTACACATCCTTGTCGACCTATGAGGTTTGGTAGTGACTTGATCCGAAGTTTCATGATCATTATCATAAGCTTCCACTTCAATTGGTGTAGGTGCCGCCACAGGAACAACTTCATGTGCCCTGCTACACACTAGTTGAAGTGACGGTTCAATAACCTCATCAAGTATCCACCATCCTCCCACTCAATTCTTTCGAGAGAAACTTTTCCTCGAGAAAGGACCTGTTTCTAGAAATAATCACTTTTGCTTCCGGATCTGAAATAGGAGGTATACCCAACTATTTTTGGGTATTCTATGAAGATGCATTTATCCGCTTTGGGTTCGAGCTTATCAGCCTGAAACTTTTTCACATAAGCGTCGCAGCCCCAAACTTTTAAGAAACAACAGCTCAGGTTTCTCTAAACCATAGTTCATACGGTGTCGTCTCAACGGAATTGTGTGGTTCCCTATTTAAAGTGAATGCGGTTATCTCTAATGCCTAACCCATAAACGATAGTGGTAATTCAATAAGAGACATCATGGTATGCACCATATCCAATAGGGTGCAGTTATGATGTTCGGACACACCATCACACTATGGTGTTCCAGGCGGTATTAGTTGTGAAACAATTTCCACAATGTCTTAATTGTGTGCCAAACTCGTAACTCAGATATTCATCTCTATGATCATATCATAGACATTTTATCATCTTGTCACGACGATCTTCAACTTCACTCTGAGATTACTTGAACCTTTCAATAATTCAGACTTGTGTTTCATCAAGTAAATATACTCAACATCTACTCAAATCATCTGTGAAGTAAGAACATAACGATATCCAATGCGTGCCTCAGCACTCATTGGACTGCACACATCAAAATTTATTACTTCCAACAAGTTGCTTTCTTGTTCCATCTTACTGAAAACGAGGTCTTTCAGTAATCTTGCCCATGTGGTATGATTTGCATGTCTCAAGTGATTCAAAATCAAGTGAGTCAAAACGATCCATCTGTATGGAGTTTCTTCATGCATATCTACTAATAGAGATGGTTTGCATGTATCAATCTTTTCAAAAATGAGTGAGTCCAAAGATCCTTCAACGTGGAGCTTCTTCATGTGTTTTACACCAACATGACTCAAATGGCAGTGCCACAAGTATGTGGTACTATCATTACTATCTTATATCTTTTGGCATGAACATGTGTATCACTACGATCGAGATTCAATAAACCATTCATTTTAGGTGCAAGACCATTGAAGGTATTATTCAAATAAACAGAGTAACCATTATTCTCCTTAAATGAATAACCGTGTGGCGATAAACATAATCCAATCATGTCTATGCTCCACGCAAACACCAAATAACAATTATTTCGGTTTAACACCAATCCCGATGGTAGAGGGAGCGTGCGATGTTTGATCACATCAACCTTGGAAACACTTCCAACATATCGTCATCTCACCTTTAGCTAGTCTCCGTAGCCTTTTATTTCGAGTTACTAACACTTAGCAACCGAAATGGTATTTATTACCCTGGTGCTACTAGGAGTACTAGTAAAGTACACAATAATATAATGTATATTCAAAATACTTCTGTCGACCTTGCCAGCCTTCTCATTTACCAAGTATCTAGGGTAGTTCTGCTTCAGTGACCATTCCCCTCATTATAGAAGCACTTAGTATCGGGTTTGGTTCAACCTTGGGTTTCTTCATTAGAGCAACAACTGATTTGCCGTCTCATGAAGTATCCCTTCTTTCCCTTGCCCTTCTTGAAACTAGTGGTTTTACTAACCATCAACAATTGATGCTCCTACTTGATTTCTACTTTCACGGTGTCAAACATCGCGAATTGCTCAAGGATCATCATGTCTATCCCTGATATGTTATAGTTCATCACTAAGCTCTAATAGCTTGGTTGCAGTGACTATGGAGAACTATCACTATCTCATCTGGAAAATTAACTCCCACTTGATTCAAGCGATTGTAGTACTCAGACAATCTGAGCACATGCTCAACAATTGAGCTTTTCTCCCTTAGTTTGCAGGCTTAAGAAACTTTTCAGAGGTCTCATACCTCTTGACGTGGGCACTAGTCTAAAATCCCAATTTCAGTCTTTGGAACATCTCATATGTTCTGCGACATTTCAAAAACGTCTTTGGTGCCACAATTCTAAACCGTTAGTATTACGCATTGAACTATCACGTAGTCATCAAAACGTGTATGTCAGATGTTTCCCAACATCTACAGACGACGCTCGAGGTTCAACACACTGAGCGGTGCATTAAGGACATAGCCCTTCTGTGCAACAACGAGGACAATCCTCAGTTCCCGGACCCAGTTCGCATAATTGCTACTGTCAACTCTCAACTAAAATTTCTCTAGGAACATATCTAAAACAGTAGAACCAAAGCGTGAGCTACGACATAATTTGCAAATACCTTTTGACTATGTTCATGATAATTAAGTTCATCTAATCAAATTATTCAATGAACTCCCACTTAGATAGACATCCCTCTAGTCATCTATGTGATACATGATCCGAGTCAACTAGGTCGTGTCCGATCATCACGTGAGACGGACTAGTCATCATCGGTGAACATCTTCATGTTGATCGTATCCACTATACGACTCATGTTCGACCTTTCGGTCTTCCGTGTTCCGAGGCCATGTCTGTACATGCTAGGCTCGTCAAGTCAACCTAAGTGTTTCGCATGTGTAAATTTGGCTCACACCCATTGTATGCGAACGTTAGAATCTATCACACCCGATCATCACGTGGTGCTTCGAAACAACGGACCTTCGCAATGGTGCACAGTTAGGGGGAACACTTTTCTTGAAATTTCAGCGAGGGATCATCTTATTTATGCTACCATCGTTCTAAGCAAATAAGATGTAAAAAACATGACAAACATCACATGCAAATCATAAAGTGACATGATATGGCCAATATCATCTTGTGCCTTTGATCTCCCTCTTCGAGGCATGGCATGAACACCATCTCACCGGCATGACACCATGATCTCCATCATCATGATCTCCATCATTGTGTCTTCATGAAGTTGCCTCACCAACTATTACTCCTACTACTACGGCTAACGATTAGCAATAAAGTAAAGTAATTATATGGCGTTTTCATTGACATGCAGGTCATAAATAAATTAAGACAACTCCTATGGCTCCTGCCGGTTGTCATACTCATCGACATGCAAGTTGTGATTCCTATTACAAGAACATGATCAATCTCATACATCACATATATCATACATCATATCCTTTTGGCCATATCACATCACATAGCATACCCTGCAAAAACAAGTTAGACGTCCTCTAATTGTTGTTGCATGTTTTACGTGGCTGCTATGGGTTTCTAGCAAGAACGTTTCTTACCTACGCAAAACCACAACGGTGATATGCCAATTGCTATTTACCCTTCATAAGGACCCTTTTCATCGAATCCGATCCAACTAAAGTGGGAGAGACAGACACCCGCCAGCCACCTTATGCATCAAGTGCATGTCAGTCGGTGGAACTAGTCTCACGTAAGCGTACGTGTAAGGTCTGTCCGGGCCGCTTCATCCCACAATGCCGCCGGATCAAGCTAAGACTAGTAACGGTAAGCAAATTGAACAAATCATCGCCCACAACTGCTTTGTGTTCTACTCATGCATAGAATCTACACATAAACCTGGCTCTGATACCACTGTTGGGGATCGTAGCAATAATTCAAAATTTTCCTACGTGTCACCAAGATCAATCTAGGAGATACTAGCAACGAGAGAGAGAAAGTGCATCTTCATACCCTCAAAGATCGCTAAGCGGAAGCGTTCAAGAGAACGAGGTTGATGGAGTCGTACTCGTCGTGATCCAAATCACCGATGATCGTAGCGCCGAACAGACGGCACCTCCACGTTCAACACACGTACGGAACGGAGAGACGTCTCCTCCTTCTTGATCCAGCAAGGGGAGAGGAGAGGTTGATGGAGATCCAGCAGCACGACGGCGTGGTGGTGGAAGCAGCGGGATCTTGGCAGGGCTTCGCCAAGCACCAACGAGAGGGAGAGGTGTCACAGAGGGAGAGGGAGGCCCCAGGGACTTGGGTGTGGCTGCCTTCCCTCCCCCACTATATATAGGACCCCTAGGGGGGCACCGGCCCTAGGAGATCCAATCTCCAAGGGGGGGCGGCGGCCAAGGGGGGAACTTGCCCCCCCAAGTCAGGTGGGGCGCCCCCACCCCTAGGGTTTCCAACCCTAGGCGCAGTGGGAGGCCCATGGGGGGCGCACCAGACCACCAGGGGCTGGTTCCCCTCCCACTTCAGCCCATGGGGCCCTCCGGGATAGGTGGCCCCACCCGGTGGACCCCCGGGACCCTTCTAGTGGTCCCGGTACAATACCGATTACCCCCGAAACTTTCCCGATGGCCGAAACTGGACTTCCTATATATAAATCTTCACCTCCGGACCATTCCGGAACTCCTCGTGACGTCCGGGATCTCATCTAGGACTCCGAACAACTTTCGGGTAACTACATACTAATATCTCTACAACCCTAGCGTCACCGAACCTTAAGTGTGTAGACCCTACGGGTTCTGGAGAAATCCAGACATGACCGAGACGACTCTCTGGTCAATAACCAACAGTGGGATATGGATACCTATGTTGGTGTTGGGGAACGCAGTAATTTCAAAAAAAATCCTACGCACACGCAAGATCATGGTGATGCATAGCAACGAGAGGGGAGAGTGTTGTCTACGTACCCTCGTAGACCGTTCATGGAAGCGTTATATCAACGCGGTTGATGTAGTCGTACGTCTTCACGTCCGACCGATCCAAGTACCGAAAGCACGACACCTCCGAGTTCTGCACACGTTTGGCTCGGTGACGTCCTCACCTTCTCGATCCAGCAAGAGGGGCGAAGTAGTAGAAGAGTTCCGGCAGCACGACGGCGTGGTGACGGTGTTGGTGAAGAACAATCTCCGCAGGGCTTCGCCTAAGCAGTACGAAAACTATGACGGAGGATAAACTAGACGGGACGAGGCTGCCGACACACGGCTTGGTGTTTCTTGATGTGTCATTGGTGCTAGCCCTACCCCTCTATTTATATGTTGAGCCCTGGGGTCGAAACTTGGAGTAAAAGCCTCCTCAAAGTCGGTTTCACCCAAAAGGCAAGAGTCCTTCTTGGACTCCAGGGCTAGACGCCAGGGTTCCCGGCGTCTACCCCCTAGACGCCAGGGTTCCTGGCGTCTAGCCTCTGGTCTCCGCAAAACTTCCTTTTGCACTTTCCAAAAGCCTCGTGGGCTTTCCCCTTTGGCCCAGATAAAGTGTTCTCATGCCCAAACATTTTGGGAAACATCCGGAACCCCTTCCGGTGAATTCCGGAACCCTTCCGGAGATCAAACACTACTATCGCATATATCAAACTTTATCTTCGGACCATTCCGGAGTTCCTTGTCATGTTCGTGATCTCATCGCGGACTCTGAACAACATTCGGTCATTGTCACGACCGGTTTTCCAATAAAAATATTTATTGAGAAACCAATCTTTTGAGTCCAGTATGAGAGAAATCCTCCTCACTGGTAGACAAATTCTTGATACAATAAGCCAGTAGCATAAAATATATTACAGGGTCGAACTACGGTTGCTCAACCAAATTATTACAAGCACGCCAATAATTATACATAATGGCAGACATGACACAGTGGTGTGGAGGCATACTACTGACTCGAGGATAGGGCGGTGGTGGAAAAACACAGCGGGGAGAGAAATACAAGACTCTAAGTCTGTCATCTCATCGAGCGTCGAGGTGAGGCTCGATGAATTTATTTGGTAGCGGAAGCGGATGTAAAACAGTGACCAAATCCAGGGTCGCACGAGACTGACTGGGACTCCTCTAGGTGTCGGACTCGCTATCAAACTCTTCATCCATGAGATCGCCTTCGTCAGCATCTGGCCAAATCAACAAGCCAGTGAGTACTTTGAAAGTACTCGCAAGACAATTCGGACGTAAGGTATAACAAATGCATGCATGGATGCATCATGAATAATTCACCAATGTACATTTCAAAAATTAGCATAACAAGGTAAGTAAAAAGGGAAACGGCGGTAGTCCGCCTGAAATCCCAACAGAACATAAATAACTACCGATCGGGTGTCTGAAGCGACGCCTCGAAAGGTGAACAAATAAATATAAGGAAATGATGCCACAGTCGGGCGTCTTAGCGACACCATGTAAAGGGCTTTAAAAGAAATACCACAGACGGATGTCGGGGCGACATCACAAAAAGGGCTTTAAAAGAAATGCCACAGTCGGACGTCGGGGCGACATCACAGAAAGGGCTTGAAAAGAAATGCCACAGTCGGACGTCGGGGCGACATCACAGAAAGGGCTTGAAAAGAAATGCCACAGTCGGACGTCGGGGCGACATCGCAGAAAGGGCTTTTATAGAAAAGAAAAATACAACAATGCCATAGTCGGATGTCTGAGCGACATCGCAGAAAGGGCTTTTATTCATAGGTAAATAATACTCATAATAAACATTTAATTCATAAGAATAAATGGGTTAGTCCATCCACAGGGATAATCATTTAACCGGAGTTAGCACTCAAGCGAATCACCGGAGTCTCTGCCATCAAAACTGACATTTGATTAGGATAAGATAATATCGACCTGGGACAGGGAATAGATGATTTGGAGGAATATATGACTCTGCAGAGTTTGTACAAAATTTTTCCCACAGCCAACGGATTTCCGTAGTCACGAAGGACTAGTTCCGTTTACGGTATTTCGGAAGAAAACACAGCTAACCAGTACACACCCATCCTACCTCTCGATGCTAGGAATCACCCTAGACATCGTCCAAGAAAAACTTTTGAGACGGGGAGATCACAATCTCGAATAGCATGGGATCAAATTTATATATGCGCGCTCTAAGGGGTGCCCCCCTCTCGGTCCCAATCGGAAACACCCATGCCCCCTGACCGGATGACTGGCTTTAATCCAGGGCCATGGAACCATCATCACGGCCTCTCCTTTTTGGTGTGTACCAGAAAAGCGGTTTGCAACTTACTAAACCATATTCCTAGCGGAAAACATGTGGTAGTACAGGGAAGGAAATGAGAGGAACTGGACCGATACGGTTTGACACTGAAGTCACATAGTCTGGAGTAAGACTGGCATGCTACGACGCTGCCATCTCACCCATAATCATGCCAACACATGGCCATTCATCCTCACATCCATTCACATATGGATCATTGAACTCACTTACCTCATTATCACATAAAATAACGATCATCGATATGCTTCTCAATATGCCATAAAACTAACTAAGTGCAAAACATGCCAAGACACTCATCATATCAAAAGTTCAAACATGTTTGCCTGGTTCAGAGTAGTCGGAACCTAGCTCGGTGAAGTTCGCGGCTCCGTCACCTCCTTCGGTATCTACGGTATAAAATAAATATATGCGTTATCGTAAATACCAAGGAGTGCACAGAAAGTATACCAAATATTTTTCAAATAAATATGATAAAAAACTAGACAAAATTTTAAAGAGAACAGAAAAAGAATCATTCAAAAATACTTTTCTGTTTAAAAGTTATAAGGGTTTTTGTCCAGGGACTCATCTGTAATGAAACAGAAGATTTCCAGGGGCTAGCTTATAAAAACAGAAAACGTTTCGGCAGAACTACGCCAGCACAAAGAGAAAACGCATTTTGCCCGAAGGCGCTTCCAGAAAACGATTCAACCAGAGAGGGCAGAGAGGCTGATGGTGGGGTCCCACTCGTCAGGTTTGAACTTCAAAAAAAAGGAAGGCGAAGCTCGTCGGCGCCCGAGAGCCGCGGTGGTCGCCGGCGGCGATCCACGGCGAGGCAGGGGGATCGGAGGGTACCTCCGTGCTCAGGGCGCTGTTCCGCGTCGGTTGATGGTGGTGGTGGTCGCCGGCAAGTACCACGTCGACGGCGAGCTTTGCTCCGGTGGACGGCGGCTCGGGTGGTCGAGGGGCTCGTTGGAGAGGGCTGCAGAGGTCAAATTGAAGAGGGGGTTAGGCTCCTGGTAGCTAGAGAGGGTAACGGATGGGGTTTGGGCGCCGGAGATGGCCTCACCGGAGCGAATCGTGGTGGAGGCCGAGGCGGATCGGGGCGGCCGGAGTTGGGGGGGGAGACCTCCTTGGGGTCCCCCTAGTGGCCTGGCATGGCGTTGGTGAGGAGTGGGGATGAGGCGTGCACGAGGGTGAGCTCGGGGCCCTTTTTATAGGCGGCCCGAGGCGGTTGCCGTGAACGGGGATCTCCGGCGAGTGATTACGGCGGTGCCGGGGATGTGCAGTGGGATTAGGGGCTTGGGCATCGTCGTTGAGGTCCACCGGTCCCATTTAGGCGCTAAACGGGCTGGGACTTGGTGCTATGGGTGAGCTCGACGGAACGGGGGTGGCGCGGCCCGTCGGAGGCAGGGAGCATGTTCCGTGCTTGCCGGGCCACGGCGACGGTGCCACGGGCGTGCGCTGGCACGGCAGGGACACGCGGAGAGCCAGGGGGTGTTGGGCGGCGCCGGGTGGCGCGGCGAGAGGGCTCGGGCCCTTGTTGGCCGCCACGGGAGGTGCAGCCACTGCAGAAGCTCCCAACGCCGGCGAGGCTCGCTGCTACTGACGCCAGGAATCAGCCAAGCATGCGTGCGGGGTGCTGGCCAGGGAGAAGAGGCTGCGCGCAACGCGCCAGGGCGCACTGTGGCCGCGTGACCGAATCTGACGAAGGGAGAAAGATAACTGAATCTCTGAACTTTCTGAATTTGCAAAGGGATAGTGCAGTTCAGGTGTTCGACAGAATGTTTTTGGCCTCTGGAGATTTTTCCTTGAGCTGATTTTTGGTGGAGTGGCTTCTCATTGCTCAAGAAGGCTGCCTAAATTTTGGTGGAATTTTTGGAGGAGTGTAGATATGAATTTCATCAAATTTGGCAAATCTGGTCCAAACTTGCAAAGACTGAATTTTGAAAAATTTGAAAAGAGGAGTGGATCAAGATGGTTCTGGGTTGTGGGTACAAAGGACTATCCAGGAGAGTTGGTTTGAGGTCAAAACTCAAATGAAAAAGAGTACTTGCTTTGAAAATCCCTCAGGCTCCAAATAATTTTCAGAATTGATTTGAGAGGAAAAATAATTAGAATAAAATCCAAAACTTGTTTGGATTAGTTGGGATAGAGAACTTAGGTTGATCATAAGGTGTAGGGGAGGTTTTGGAGGGGTTTTACCACATGGGCAAAAATGCCAAGTCATGGGTGGTTTTCAAGATATGAAAATCCCAAGTTTTTCATAGATTTCTTTTTAAAAGAAAAAGATTAAACTCCAAAAATGAATTTGAGAGGGAACCAACAGAGAAGAAGTTTCAAAAGATTCAAACACCAAAGTTTGAAAAAAAAATCCTTGCCAAAGCAAAGGATGTTTTTAAGAGGAAGGTTTTCTGAAAAAAAATTAAATGGCCTCTTTTCAAAGAAAACCACAAGGTTTTTGATAAAAACCAAATTTTAATTTTTGGAGTGTCACAACACCTACCCCCTTAGGAAAAATCTCGTCCCCGAGATTCCAGCTGATCCTTAAATAAGTGTGGATGCTCTGTCCGAAGAAAATCCTCGCTTTCCCAAGTTGCTTCACTGTCGGTGTGATTGCTCCACTGGACTTTGAAAAACTTGAGGGTCTTCTGTCGGGTCCTCCTTTCAGACTCCTCTAATATTCTTACGGGACGTTCCCGATAAGTGAGGTCTGGCTGCACGTCAATGTTTTCATGGGATACTTGTTTCTCTGGGTTGCTTACGCACTTCCTTAATTGAGAGACGTGGAACACGTCGTGAATGTCGGACAAGTCTTCGGGTAAGTCTAGCTGATAGGCTACGGTGCCTCTTCGTGCCACTATGCAGAATGGTCCAATGAATCTTGGTGCTAACTTTCCTTTAATCTTAAACCGTTGCAATCCTCTCATAGGGGACACTCTCAGGTATACGAACTCACCGGGTTCAAAGCTGACCCTTTGATGTTTCTGATCATAATAACTCTTTTGTCGACTTTGAGCGGTCTTAAGTCGGTCTCTGATTAGCTTGACCTTTTCCTCGACTTCTCTGAGCATGTCTGGTCCGAAGATGCGGCTGTCTCCGGTCTCTGACCAATTTAACGGGGTACGACATCTTCGTCCGTATAAAGCCTCAAATGGTGCCATTTGTAGGCTGGTCTGGTAGCTATTGTTATACGCGAACTCGGTGTATGGCAGGCTTTCTTCCCAACTGGTTCCATATGTGAGGACACATGCTCTCAGCATGTCTTCTAAAATTTGGTTTACGCGTTCAGTCTGTCCATCAGTCTGTGGGTGGTATGCGGTACTGAAGGCTAGTTGGGTTCCCAGGGCCTGTTGTAAATGCTCCCAAAATCTTGAGACGAACTGAGTGCCTCTGTCGGATATTATAGTCTTCGGGACACCGTGCAGACAAACTATACGGGAGAGATAAATCCTGGCAAGCCTCTGAGTGTTGTAGGTCGTCTTCACTGGAATAAAGTGTGCCACTTTGGTCAACCTGTCAGTGATGACCCATATGGCATCATTCCCGTGTCGTGACCGAGGTAGTCCGACAATAAAATCCATCCCTATTTCATCCCATTTCCACTTAGGTATTTTGTTTGGTTGCAGTAGTCCGGCTGGTCTCTGATGTTCAGCTTTTATGCGTTGACATGAGTCGCAACATGCAATGAAGGTGGCTATGTCCCTCTTCATACCGTGCCACCAAAATCTTTCCTGAATATCCTTATACATTTCGGTTCCTCCAGGGTGAATTGAATATGGAGTGGTGTGTGCTTCAGCTAAAATTTGCTGCTTAAGGTCTTCTATGTTTGGCACGCAGAGCCTTTCTCCGTACCATAATATTCCTTCATTGTCTATTACGAATTCCGAGGCCTTGCCCATACTCAACTTTCTTTTGATGCCTTCGATGCTGGTGTGACCGGGCTGAGCTTCTTTAATTTTCTCCACAAGGTTGGGTTGTATTTCCAAGTTTGATATGGTGCCTTCTGCTACCATTATCAAGTTGAGCTTGGCAAATTCTTGTTGGAATTCAGGCCTCAAGCTGTGCAGATTGTTTTCGTCGGAGCTGGGGTTCCGACTAAGGGCATCGGCCACTACATTTGCTTTCCCTGGATGATAATGGATACCAACATCATAATCTTTTACCAACTCCAACCAACGTCGTTGCCGTAAATTTAGTTCTGGCTGCGTGAAAATATATTTGAGACTTTTGTGATCCGTATATATTTCACATCGATTCCCGAGTAAGAAATGCCTCCATTCCTTGAGTGCATGAATAACTGCTGCCATTTCTAAGTCATGAGTGGGATAATTCTCCTCATGCTTGCGAAGTTGCCTTGAAGCGTAGGCGACAACCTTGCCTTCCTGCATCAATACGCATCCGAGACCCTTTCTGGACGCGTCACAATATACTTCAAAATTCTTGTGTATGTCGGGTACAATTAATACCGGTGCTGTCGTTAACTTCCGCTTTAGCTCTTGGAAACTTTTCTCGCAGGCTTCTATCCATTCAAACTTCTTATCTTTCTTGAGCAACTATGTCATAGGCTTGGCTATGGTGGAAAATCCTTCAATAAATCTGCGGTAATATCCTGCCATTCCCAAGAAACTCCGAATGTCCGTTACGCTGGCTGGTGACTTCCAGCCAAGTACGGCCTTGACTTTCTCTGGGTCCACTGCGATACCGTCTTGGGTCAGCACGTGGCCTAGAAAGCCTACTTGTCTTAGCCAAAATTCGCACTTGCTGAACTTGGCATACAATTGGTGTTTTCTTAGCTCTCCTAGCACAATCCTAAGATGTTCTGCGTGCTCTTCTGGTGTCTTGGAGTATACCAGAATATCGTCGATGAATACCACGACGAACTTGTCCATAAACTTCATAAATACTTTGTTCATGAGGTGAACAAAATATGCTGGGGCGTTAGTTAATCCAAATGGCATCACTGTGAACTCGTACAGTCCATATCTGGAGGTGAAGGCTGTTTTGGGGATATCTTCCGTTCGTACCTTCAATTGATGGTATCCTGACCTTAAGTCAATTTTTGAGAATACCTTGGCCTGAGCAAGTTGATCAAACAAATTGTTTATCCTTGGCATCGGGTATTTGTTTTTGACTGTGACCATGTTAAGTGCTCGATAGTCAATACACAATCTCAGCGTTCCATCCTTCTTTTTGGCAAATAAAATTGGTGATCCCCAAGGTGAGGAGCTGGCTCGAATGTATCCTTTTTCCAGTAATTCCTTTATTTGCTTCTTCAACTCGATCAACTCGGATGGTGCCATTCTGTATGGTTTCTTGTATATGGGGGTGGTTCCTGGTGCTAGCTCAATGCGGAATTCTATTTCTCGGTCTGGTGGCATGCCTGGCAGCTCTTCAGGGAATACATCTGGAAATTCACACACTACTGGAACCTTGTTTAGCTCAGAAACGTCCACCTTATTTAATCTCGGTTGCCGGGGTATTTTTCCTTCCTTGGCTGATACTCTTATTGTCTTCCCTTGGTGGTGTGTGAGAATTACGGTCCTGTTGAAACAGTCGATAAAACCCTTATTGGTGGTTAGCCAATCCATTCCTAGGATGACATCCAGTCCTTTATTTTCCAACACAATAAGATTTGCGTGAAACTCCAATCCTTCGAACTCAATGACCACATTCTGACAATAATTCTGAGTAACTTGCTGAATCCCAGGGGACTTGATGATCATGGATTTCTCCAGGGGAAGCATCGAAAAATTATTTTGCAAAGCAAAACTTTTCGAAATGAAAGAGTGAGAAGCTCCAGAATCAAACAAAACCATTGCAGGTATTGTGTTGACAGGAAACGTACCGAGTACGATATCCGGAGCATTTTGTGCCTCCTCTTTGGTTACGTGGTTCAGATGACCCTTCCTGTGGTTATTGTTGGGATTGAAATTGTTTCGCTTGGGCGCGGAATTGTTGCCGTTGTTTGGCTTTGGGGTTGAATTCCTTGGCTTGGGGCACTGTTTGGCATAGTGCCCTTCTTCTCCACAAGCGTAACAAGTAACGCCGGGGCGATAGGTGAATTCTTTGTCTCTTGCATGATAATTCTTGATTGGGCGTGAGACATTGGATGAGGATTTGTGTGTCCCACCCTTTTGAAAATCTGTCCTGCTTCGGTGATTGCGAGCATGGTTAGTCTGGTCCCTTTTTCGCTTGCGGATATCTTCCAGACTGCGTCTCTCATTTTCCAGAGTAATGGCTTTGTCCACCAGTGTTTTAAAATCAGGAAAAGTGTGCACGACCAGTTGGCATTTAAGCGCGGGCGCCAGACCGTCAAGGAATTTCTCCATCTTCTTGATTTCAGTCATACGCTCTTCATTGGCGTAGCGGGACAATAGAGTAAATTGACTGTTGTAATCTGACACTGTCATGTTCCTTTGTTTGAGGTCATCGAACTCTCTCTTCTTGATTTTCATAATACTCCTAGGAATGTGTGCACCACGGAAACCTTCCTTGAAATCATCCCAGGTTATGTCATTTTCGTTGGGATGCATGTGCAGAAAATTCTCCCACCACGATGCGGCTGCTCCTGTGAGATAGTGCGGAGCATATAATACCTTCTCGGGGTCTGAACATTTTGCAATAATTAATATTCTCTCCATATCTCGAAGCCAGTCCTCGGCTTCAAGAGGCTTGTCAGTATGAGAAAATGTTTGAGGACGTGTCTTCTGTAGCTCAGATAACTTGGAATGCTGCTGATACTGTCCATGGTGATTTCCCATGTTGATGACTTGGTTCATCATTTCCCGATGTTGTTGCTGACTCTGCTCATAAAGGCGGCACATTTGTGAAAGTGCCGATTCACTGCCCTGTTGGCTTGACTATCCCTGAGTGAACTCGTTGCTGGGTTGTGCATCATAAATTTCCTCTGGTGGAGTTGGCATGGAGCGAGTCCAAGGATGAGACATTTTTCACTCTGGGGAAAAGTTTTTTGTAAAACTTATAAGAAAAGCGGAAAGAGTCGCAAAAACAAATCCATAAATGCATAAAGCTGGCAAATAGAATTAAATAACTCAGCTTACTTAAGAAAAACAAATCGACTTGCGCATGGAGAAGGACTGCTCATTACATATCTTACACGCGGGCGGTAATTATACAATACATCACTCAGGATATGCGTATATAATCCTGACATGTTATTTAGGCTAGTGCACTTCTCCAGATCCTACATGATGCGCAAACAGGCTACTTCTCACAACCTATGTACATATCTTACAAAGCGGTACATTACATGGCATCTAGGCGTACTCAGGCAGAAATGTTGACGACCTCCTTTGCCCTGCCGAGGGCGAGGCGTAGCGAGGTTGGGGACTCGACTTCCTCCTCGCTAATGGGCTCCATACGTGTAGTGTTGCGCAGAGTGGACGGAGCGGTTGCCAGGGGCGGAGCAACACGTACAGGAGTGGGCGCGAAGGGTGGTGCAGTGTGCGCTGAAGTGGGTGCAATGACTTGGTTGAATTCTTCGGTAGAAGGCAGGCGACGAGTAGGCGTAAAAGATGCTGATGACGAGACAAAAGTCAGTGGCGGTGCGATGGGTAGGAGCTCCCTCCTGTTGGCAGCACAACCATGAACTGAGTCCATGCGGGTAGCTACGAAGTCGTCCACCAGGTTGTCGAAGGCTGCCTCCAGGGCCCAGAGATACTCAATGAGCATCTCAAAAGCCTCGTCTAGTGACAGGTGTAAGGCACATGGCACGGAAGATAACGGTAACGACGAGTCTTCATCACGGGAAGGACATCCCTGAGACGAGCTATCGCCTCACGGGCTGCCATCTGCATAGCATGCCTCTCCGTAGGCATGGCTCTTCCCACGAACCGGAAGCGGCGTAACTCACCACGCCCTCCCTTGAACCGCACCGCGGCCTGGTGCATGGTCAGACTGTCGTTGACTCAGTGCTGGCAGAGTGTGAAGACTGGGCGCACGGATGGCCCCATCGCGACCTGAACAATGAAAGAAAGAAGCTTGACGAACCCATCGGGCACGTTGGCGAAGGTCTGAGACTCGCAGCTGTTGTCGGCCATCTACAAAAGTAGGCAAAAATTCTGCAGGGTCAGATCATAAATTTATGCTGACTGACAGAAAATGACTACAATTGCAAAAATATAATTTAGCTCTATCATGCTAATAACCAATTAGGGATCGCACCTAGTGGCTTCCTACAGTCAGCCTGGCTCTGGTACCAAGCTTGTCACGACCGGTTTTCCAATAAAAATATTTATTGAGAAACCAATCTTTTGAGTCCAGTATGAGAGAAATCCTCCTCACTGGTAGACAAATTCTTGATACAATGAGCCAGTAGCATAAAATATATTACAGGGTCCAACTACGGTTGCTCAACCAAATAATTACAAGCACGCCAATAATTATACATAATGGCGGACATGACACAGTGGTGTGGAGGCATACTACTGACTCGAGGATAGGGCGGTGGTGGAAAAACACAGCGGGGAGAGAAATACAAGACTCTAAGTCTGTCATCTCATCGAGCGTCGAGGTGAGGCTCGATGAATTTATTTGGTAGCGGAAGCGGATGTAAAACAGTGACCAAATCCAGGGTCGCACGAGACTGACTGGGACTCCTCTAGGTGTCGGACTCGCTATCAAACTCTTCATCCATGAGATCGCCTTCGTCAGCATCTGGCCAAATCAACAAGCCAGTGAGTACTTTGAAAGTACTCGCAAGACAGTTTGGACGTAAGGTATAACAAATGCATGCATGGATGCGTCATGAATAATTCACCAATGTACATTTCAAAAATTAGCATAACAGGTAAGTAAAAAGGGAAACGGCGGTAGTCCACCTGAAATCCCAACAGAACATAAATAACTACCGATCGGGTGTCTGAAGCGACGCCTCGAAAGGTGAACAAATAAATATAAGGAAATGATGCCACAGTCGGGCGTCTTAGCGACACCACATAAAGGGCTTTAAAAGAAATACCACAGACGGATGTCGGGGCAACATCTCAGAAAGGGCTTTAAAAGAAATGCCACAGTCGGACGTCGGGGCGACATCACAGAAAGGGCTTGAAAAGAAATGCCACAGTCGGACGTCGGGGCGACATCACAGAAAGGGCTTGAAAAGAAATGCCACAGTTGGACGTCGGGGCGACATCACAGAAAGGGCTTGAAAAGAAATGCCACAGTCGGACGTCGGGGCGACATCACAGAAAGGGCTTGAAAAGAAATGCCACAGTCGGACGTCGGGGCGACATCACAGAAAGGGATTTTATAGAAAAGAAAAATACAACAATGCCACAGTCGGATGTCTGAGCGACATCGCAGAAAGGGCTTTTATTCACAGGTAAATAATACTCATAATAAACATTTAATTCATAAGAATAAACATTTAACTCATAATATATGACTCTGCAGAGTTTGTACAAAATTTTTCCCACAGCCAACGGATTTCCGTAGTCACGAAGGACTAGTTCCGTTTACGGTATTTCGGAAGAAAACACAGCTAACCAGTACACACCCATCCTACCTCTCGATGCTAGGAATCACCCTAGACATCGTCCAAGAAAAACTTTTGGGACGGGGAGATCACAATCTCGAATAGCATGGGATCAAATTTATATATGCGCGCTCTAAGGGGTGCCCCCCTCTCGGTCCCAACCGGAAACACCCATGCCCCCTGACCGGATGACTGGCTTTAATCCAGGGCCATGGAACCATCATCATGGCCTCTCCTTTTTGGTGTGTACCAGAAAAGCGGTTTGCAACTTACTAAACCATATTCCTAGCGGAAAACATGTGGTAGTACAGGGAAGGAAATGAGAGGAACTGGACCGATACGGTTTGACACTGAAGTCACATAGTCTGGAGTAAGATTGGCATGCTACGACACTGCCATCTCACCCATAATCATGCCAACACATGGCCATTCATCCTCACATCCATTCACATATGGATCATCGAACTCACTTACCTCATTATCACATAAAACAACGATCATCGATATGCTTCTCAATATGCCAAAAAACTAACTAAGTGCAAAACATGCCAAGACACTCATCATATCAAAAGTTCAAACATGCTTGCCTAGTTCAGAGTAGTCGGAACCTAGCTCGGTGAAGTTCGCGGCTCCGTCACCTCCTTCGGTATCTACGATATAAAGAAAATATATGCGCTATCGTAAATACCAAGGAGTGCACAGAAAGTATACCAAATATTTTTCAAATAAATATGATAAAAAACTAGACAAAATTTTAAAGAGAACAGAAAAATAATCATTCAAAAATACTTTTCTGTTTAAAAGTTATAAGGGTTTTTGTCCAGGGACTCATCTGTAATGAAACAGAAGATTTCCAGGGGCTAGCTTATAAAAACAGAAAACGTTTCGGCAGAACTACGCCAGCCCAAAGAGAAAACGCATTTTGCCCGAAGGCGCTTCCAGAAAACGATTCAACCAGAGAGGGCAGAGAGGCTGACGGTGGGGTCCCACTCGTCAGGTTTGAACTTCAAAAAAAAGGGAGGCGAAGCTCGTCGGCGCCCGAGAGCCGCGGTGGTCGCCGGCGGCGATCCACGGCGAGGCAGGGGGATCGGAGGGTACCTCCGTGCTCAGGGCGCCGTTCCGCGTCGGTTGATGGTGGTGGTGGTCGCCGGCGAGTACCACGTCGACGGCGAGCTTTGCTCCGGCGGACGGCGGCTCGGGTGGTCGAGGGGCTCGTCGGAGAGGGCTGCAGAGGTCAAATTGAAGAGGGGGTTAGGCTCCTGGTAGCTAGAGAGGGTAACGGACGGGGTTTGGGCACCGGAGATGGCCTCACCGGAGCGAATCGTGGTGGAGGCCGAGGCGGATCGGGGCGGCCGGAGTTGGGGGGGGAGACCTCCTCGGGGTCCCCCTAGTGGCCTGGCGTGGCGTTGGTGAGGAGTGGGGATGAGGCATGCACGAGGGTGAGCTCGGGGCCCTTTTTATAGGCGGCCCGAGGCGGTTGCCGTGAACGGGGATCTCCGGCGAGTGATTACGGCGGTGCCGGGGATGTGCAGTGGGATTAGGGGCTTGGGCATCATCGTTGAGGTCCACCGGTCCCATTTAGGCGCTAAACGGGCTGGGACTTGGTGCTATGGGTGAGCTCGACGGAACGGGGGTGGCGCGGCCCGTCGGCGGCAGGGAGCACGTTCCGTGCTTGCCGGGCCATGGCGACGGTGCCACGGGCGTGCGCTGGCACGGCAGGGACACGCGGAGAGCCATGGGGTGTTGGGCGGCGCCGGGTGGCACGGCGAGAGGGCTCGGGCCCTTGTTGGCCGCCACGGGAGGTGCAGCCACCGCAGAAGCTCCCAACGCCGGCGAGGCTCGCTGCTACCGACGCCAGGAATCGGCCAAGCGTGCGTGCGGGGTGCTGGCCAGGGAGAAGAGGCTGCGTGCAACGCGCCAGGGCGCACTGTGGCCGCGTGACCGAATCTGACGAAGGGAGAAAGATAACTGAATCTCTGAACTTTCTGAATTTGCAAAGGGATAGTGCAGTTCAGGTGTTCGACAGAATGTTTTTGGCCTCTGGAGATTTGTCCTTGAGCTGATTTTTGGTGGAGTGGCTTCTCATTGCTCAAGAAGGCTGCCTAAATTTTGGTGGAATTTTTGGAGGAGTGTAGATATGAATTTCATCAAATTTGGCAAATCTGGTCCAAACTTGCAGAGACTGAATTTTGAAAAATTTGAAAAGAGGAGGAGTGGATCAAGATGGTTCTGGGTTGTGGGTACAAAGGACTATCCAGGAGAGTTGGTTTGAGGTCAAAACTCAAATGAAAAAGAGTACTTGCTTTGAAAATCCCTCAGGCTCCAAATAATTTTCAGAATTGATTTGAGAGGAAAAATAATCAGAATAAAATCCAAAACTTGTTTGGATTAGTTGGGACAGAGAACTTAGGTTGATCACAAGGTGTAGGGGAGGTTTTGGAGGGGTTTTACCACATGGGCAAAAATGCCAAGTCATGGGTGGTTTTCAAGATATGAAAATCCCAAGTTTTTCATAGATTTCTTTTTAAAAGAAAAAGATTAAACTCCAAAAATGAATTTGAGAGGGAACCAACAGAGAAGAAGTTTCAAAAGATTCAAACACCAAAGTTTGAAAAAAAATCCTTGCCAAAGCAAAGGATGTTTTTAAGAGGAAGGTTTTCTGAAAAAAAAATTAAATGGCCTCTTTTCAAAGAAAACCACAAGGTTTTTGATAAAAACCAAAATTTAATTTTTGGAGTGTCACAGTCATCAACATACATAACTCATATAGTACTATATCGTCAACGAACATTAAGCGTGCGGACCCTACGGGTTCGAGAACTATGTAGACATGACCAAGACACCTCTCTGGTCAATAACCAATAGCGGGACCTGGATGCCCATATTGGCTCCTACATATTCTACGAAGATCTTTATCGGTCAGACCGCATAACAACATACGTTGTTCCCTTTGTTATCGGTATGTTACTTGCCCGAGATTCGATCGTCGGTATCTCAATACCTAGTTCAATCTCGTTACCGGGAAGTCTCTTTACTCATTCAGTAATACATCATCCCGCAACTAACTCATTAGTTGCAATGCTTGCAAGGCTTATAGTGATGTGCATTACCGAGTGGGCCCAGAGATACCTCTCCGACAATCGGAGTGACAAATCCTAATCTCGAAATACGCCAACCCAACAAGTACCTTTGGAGACACCTGTAGAGCATCTTTATAATCACCCAGTTACATTGCGACGTTTGGTGGCACACAAAGTGTTCCTCCGGTAAACGGGAGTTGCATAATCTCATAGTCATAGGAACATGTATAAGTCATGAAGAAAGCAATAGCAACAAACTAAACGATCAAGTGCTAAGCTAACGGAATGGGTCAAGTCAATCACATCATTCTCCTAATGATGTGATCCCGTTAATCAAATGACAACTCATGTATATGGTTAGGAAACTTAACCATCTTTGATCAACGAGCTAGTCAAGTAGAGGCATACTAGTGACACTCTGTTTGTCTATGTATTCACACATGTATTATGTTTCCGGTTAATACAATTCTAGCATGAATAATAAACATTTATCATGAAATAAGGAAATAAATAATAACTTTATTATTGCCTCTAGGGCATATTTCCTTCAGTCTCCCACTTGCACTAGAGTCAATAATCTAGATTACACAGTAATTATTCTAACACCCATGGAGCCTTGGTGCTGATCATGTTTTGCTCGTGGAAGAGGCTTAGTCAACGGGTCTGCAACATTCATATCCGTATGTCTCTTGCAAATTTCTATGCCTCCCACCTGGACTAAATCCCGGATGGAATTGAAGCGTCTCTTGATGTGCTTGGTTCTCTTGTGAAATCTGGATTCCTTTGCGAAGGAAATTGCACCAGTATTGTCACAAAACATTTACATTGGACCCGATGCACTAGGTATGACACCTAGATCGGATATGAACTCCTTCATCCATACTCCTTCATTTGCTGCTTCCGAAGCAGCTATGTACTCCGCTTCACACATAGATCCTGCCACGACGCTTTGTTTAGAACTGCACCAACTGACAGCTCCACCGTTTAATATAAACACGTATCCGGTTTGCGATTTAGATTCGTCCGGATCAGTGTCAAAGCTTGCGTCAATGTGCAAAACTGGAAACGACAAACTTTGGACGTAGAGCTTACTCAGGGAGAGCTTATCACACCCGATCATCACGTGGTGTCTGGGCACGACAAACTTTGGCAACGGTGCATACTCAGGGAGAACACTTTTATCTTGAAATTTAGTGAGAGATCATCTTATAATGCTACCGTCAATCAAAGCAAGATAAGATGCATAAAAGATAAACATCACATGCAATCAATATAAGTGATATGATATGCCCATCATCATCTTGTGCTTGTGATCTCCATCTCCGAAGCACCGTCATGATCACCATCGTCACCGGCGCGACACATTGATCTCCATCGTAGCATCATTGTTGTCTCGCCAATCTTATGCTTCCACGACTATCGCTACCGCTTAGTGATAAAGTAAAGCATTACAGCGCAATTGCATTGCATACAATAAAGCGACAACCATATGGCTCCTGCCAGTTGCCGATAACTCGGTTACAAAACATGATCATCTCATACAATAAAATTTAGCATCATTTCTTGACCATATCACATCACAACATGCCCTGCAAAAACAAGTTAGACGCCCTCTACTTTGTTGTTGCAAGTTTTACGTGGCTTCTACGGGCTTAAGCAAGAACCGTTCTTACCTACACATCAAAACCACAACAATAGTTTGTCAAGTTGGTGCTGTTTTAACCTTCGCAAGGACCGGGTATAGCCACACTTGGTTCAACTAAAGTTGGAGAAACTGACACCCGCCAGCCTCCTGTGTGCAAAGCACGTCGGTAGTACTAGTCTCACGTAAGCGTACGCGTAATGTCGGTCCGGGCCGCTTCATCCAACAATACCGCCGAACCAAAGTATGACATGCTAGTAAGCAGTATGACTTATATCGCCCACAACTCACTTGTGTTCTACTCGTGCACAACATCAACGCATAAAACCTAGGCTCTGATACCACTGTTGGGGAACGTAGTAATTTCAAAAAAAATTCCTATGCACACGCAAGATCATGGTGATGCATAGCAATGAGAGGGGAGAGTGTTGTCTACGTACCCTCGTAGACCGTTCGCGGAAGCGTTATATCAACGTGGTTGATGTAGTCGTACGTCTTCACGTCCGACCGATCCAAGTACCGAAAGCACGGCACCTCTGAGTTCTGCACACGTTCGGCTCGGTGACGTCCTCACCTTCTCGATCCAGCAAGAGGGGCTGTCGGTGTCAAAACCGGCGGATCTCGAGTAGGGGGTCCCGAACTATGCGTCTAGGCGGATGGTAACAGGAGACAAGGGACACGATGTTTTTACCCAGGTTCGGGCCCTCTCGATGGAGGTAAAACCCTACTCCTACTTGATTAATATTGATGATATGGGTAGTACAAGAGTAGATCTACCACGAGATCAAGGAGGCTAAACCCTAGAAGCTAGCCTATGGTATGATTGTTCTTCGTCCTACGGACTAAAACCCTCCGGTTTATATAGACACCGGAGAGGGCTAGGGTTACACAGAGTCGGTTACAATGGTAGGAGATCTACATATCCGTATCGCCAAGCTTGCCTTCCACGCCAAGGAAAGTCCCTTCCGGACACGGGACGAAGTCTTCAATCTTGTATCTTCATAGTCCAGGAGTCCGGCCGAAGGTATAGTCCGGCTATCCGGACACCCCCTAATCCAGGACTCCCTCAGTAGCCCCTGAACCAGGCTTCAATGACTTCAAGTCCGACGCGCAGATTGTCTTAGGCATTGCAAGGTGGGTTCCTCCTCCAAGTACTTCATAGAAGATTTTGAACACAAAGGTAGTGTCCGGCTCTGCAAAATAATTTCCACATATTGCCATAGAGAGAATAATATTTACACAAATCTAATCTGCTGACGTATTCCGTAGCATGACATCACACCACGGCCAAGTCTTTATTCGAATCGTTTTACTGTCCCACCTCAGCGCGTTTAGCGAGGCCGTTTCCTTGGCACGTCTTGTCAAAGCAGAGATCGTGTCCCCTTATTCCGGGATTCTCATCAATACGGGCGTGGGTAACCCAACCGTACCCATAGGTATGTTTTCTCGATCAACGGCGAGTCCCAAATGGTCACGGGGAGGGCCCTTGGTATTCAACCTCTTATAAAGAAACCAAGGCCTTACTCGTTTCTTTCATTCTCAAACGAGTTCGCCCTTTGCCTCGAGTTCCAACACCCAAGGCTCCAGATTTCAGGCGCTTCGGACCTTCGACAATGTTTGGTTCCGACCTTCGAGGCCGATGGATGCCCTCCTCCATCACGGAGGAGGACATGCTGAAGTTGAGAGAGGCTAGGTTCTTGACCGGCGAAATCTGGCATAGATTGCCTGCTCAAGGGCAGGTCATTCCCACTCCCAAGCTTGGTGAGAGTGTTGTGTTCATGTCTCACTTCCTTCGGGGGCTAGGCTTCCCGACGGATCCCTTTGTGTGGGGGCTCATGTTTTATTATGGGCTGGAATTTCACGACTTAGCTCCGGAGTCCATCCTCCATATTTCCTCATTCATCATCGTGTGTGAAGCCTTCCTCCGTATTACTCCTCACTTCGGACTATGGCTCAAGACCTTCTTAGTAGAGCCGAAGATGATCGAGGGACGGCATGCTGAGTGCGGAGGTGCTTTTATAAGCAAGAATGCTGGTGCTCCATGGCCTGAGGGCTCTTTTCAAGAGGAGTCCAGCTTATGGCAACGAGAGTGGTTTTACATCACCATTCCCAGGGGCACCAAGTGGGTGGCGCCACCTGCCTTTCGCTCGGGTCCCCCACCATAGCTAGTGTCATGGGTCAATAAAGGACTTGACTGGGGGCCATCCAAGGATGTGCCCTTGTTGCAGGGCCGCATTCGAGATCTCTTAGAAAGAGACATTAGCCTGGTCGTGGTGACGCAGGTCATGTTGATCCGCCGAGCCTTTCCCGGCAAACGTCGCCCCCTTCGCCTGTGGGAGTTCAATCCGGAGGGACCACGAGCTCTCCAGCATTTCATGGGCGCAACGCCCGTGGCGATGTACAAATTGTTCTTCGGATCACAAGCAATGTGTCTGGACTTGACCGAGGATGCAGGCCTGAGCTGCAATCACCCGGATACTCAAGTAAGTAGCCTTGTGCCCGGACTCGCTATCCGTATATTTATCATAAAATTGCCCCTAAAAGAGCTGTCCTTTAAACATGAGTGGATAGTGAAAGCAAAGCTAATCAGGTGTCTGACCCCCCTCCCCGAGACCACACCGGATCCCGTGCTAGTCGGGATGTTGGAGGTTGTGCCTTCGGAGGAAAGCGAGGGAGGGGACAAGGAAGCTACAACCTCCTCGAAGAAGGTTGTACGGAAGGGAGGAATCGAAAATTCATCTCCTCAGGGGAAGAAGAGGACCGCCTCTGACGACCCGGAGACCATGGCCTCAAAGCAGGGGAAGAAATCTTCGTTAGAGGATCCTGCACCGGGGGATACTTCGGCCGAATTATGCCCTCAAGGGGATAAGCCCTCCACCGAGCCGTAAGTAGAGAGGAGTTTTTGTTTTAAGAAATGAGAGAAATCCTTGCGTTATATCTGAGAAGAGTAATCGAAAATTTACCTAGTAGCTCGGACCTTAGCCCTTCTCAGCAGAGCTCGTCTTCGGGGGATCTTCTTCCAGAGATGATGGAGAGCGGAACGCCTCCCCCTGCCGTACCGCCTTGTGAGGCGGGCGTCCCTGAGGTATCATCGCGGAGGGTTTCTTCGAATCCGGCAGGGCCAGAAGGTAGTCATATGGCCCCCCAAAGCCCTCCGCGTCCGGCCTTCTAAAAGGGCCATCGGACGAGTCCGGCACCGTCTGGTGCATGGTCGGAGGAGCTGAAGGATCTGCTAGGGCGAGCATCAATCTCAGAGGAGCACCATGCATTGATGGGTACGGTGATTGAGAGGATTTCATCCGCGGAGAGCGGATTGCACGAGGCCGTCAGGAGTTTACTGACAGGTTTTTGAGGTACGCGAAATAATGTACCCTTTTTGGACAGTTGCGTATAAATAAGATGCGCCCTGTGTAGATAGTAGCCCCTGAGACTCTGTGCGTTATCAAAAGTGACGGCGCGCAGAGGATCATAATCCCAGGTCTAATATGCCGCCTTCATACGTAGGTGGCGAAGTGTCGGGTGGCCAGCCGGACTGATGAATTTGCCGAGCTAAAGCGGCATCTTGACATGGCAGATGCCGACATCGCGTTTGTCAACAAGCGGCTTGACGAGGCACAAGGTATGTAATTACTCCGGCGGCACCTGGTAAGAGGAGCTTTATGCCAGTATCTTACAATGTGTGCGCTTGATGCAGATGGTGCTGCTGCCATGGAGAATCTTTGGGCGGAACGTGCCCAAGCCAAGGAGCAAGACAGGAAAAGTGATGCGGCTGCCGGAAAGGCAATTGAAGAGCTGAAAGCCGAACAGGCTGCTCACTGCCAAAGCAAGAAGGAAATGGCCGAGATGGCTGTGAAGCTGAAGAGCGCTGCTGACCGTTGCAAGCTTCTTGAAAAAGAAGATCAGGCGGAACAGACGGACTTGGAGAAGGCCGTTGCCGATGCCAAGGATGCTCGCTCTGCGATGAGAGCTATGAAGGAGGAGCTGCGTCAGGCCGGAGAGATCGCGGCTGGAAAGCCCTTTATGCTGCGGAGGAAGTTCTATGATCCTAAACATGCTCCGTTAGACCGGATGTGGAGTACGGCGGACACCTATCTGGATTTGGCAGCGAGTGCTGCAGATGCGGTCGAACACTTCCGAGATCAAGAAGATCGCGAAGTGGAAAAGCTTTTTTGGTTGCAGTTCCACAATCCGGAGCGTCCACTACCATTAGCTGATCGTTTGGCCGAATGGGCCGAGCTAAATAGGTTATCCGGACGCGCCATGAAGTATGTCATGAGTCATCTGTGGCCAGAGAGGCCAGAGCCGAAAAGTTATTTCAACTTGGTGCAGCAGTTCCTTGGTGCGGCGCCGCATATCAATGCGATGAAGAGGTCAGCGTGCATAGAGGGTGCGCGGATGGCTCTTGCCTGTGTCAAGACATACTGGGCGGAAATGGAGGCCACCGCTGTTGCATCCCCAGACTCGGATGGAAGACGAGTACCTGCCGAGCACTATTTTCAGGAAGTTCTGCAAGGCACTCGTTTAATAGAGACGCAGTGCTCGAAGAATACTATATTCGAATATCATATATTATTGTAAAACAATATTTTGATAAATTGTAGAAGCTTTTTATACTTGTGCCTACAAGTATTATAATACCTCCTGTGCGGCCATTTAACATATATGTATATATAATCTGAAAGATGGTAGTCGTCGGCTTTAGCCCCCACGCACATAATGCGGGGGTGTTCGCAGAAGGCGCATTTTCACACTTGATCCAACGTCTTGGTCCTACAAAGGAGGTGATAGCACAGCGAACTAGGCAATCGGACTATGATGCTTTATCACTTTCACTTAGCCATAGGAGTTTGACAGTGAGGCTACTTACATAGCCCCTGGTGGCGCCTGCGCTCGCCCGAACTCGGGGCGCGTATGTGCCTGGCCGGGAAGCGGCCCTTCGTTAATGCGAAGGAATCCTAAAGATTCCGGTAAGTCATCGAGTGGTTGACCAGTCTCACGCTATATCATGACAGTCAGTTTTCGGCTTTCTCTACTGAGGTGCTCGACTGGCCGAACCGGGGCACAATCGCAGTAGTTCTCCTGGTACCGCCTTAGCCGATAGAGCGGAACATAAGGTAGCAAAACATAGGAGCCGGGCAAACCCAACATTTGACCAAAGACATGATTAGGAGCTGATGCATATAAGGCCAAACTCGCGATGCCGAACACTCCCTAAGGTATTCGGTCTTTATGAGGGCGGGCGGGATAACGCCCTTAGTAATAAGCCCCTAGTGTCCAGGTACGCGCAAAACTCTGACGTGGCCACATGCCAAAATGCCAGCCTCCTCCTTGGTTATACCAAGAAACCAGGGGATGTGTATCAACAAGAGACAGTAAAAAAGGTTTACGCAGGGTCTTAATCTGAAAAGAATCCTTGGAACGGGTCCCTGCTGCACGTCTGCGCCTGTGTCTCCATTGTGTCGTATCCTGGACGGGCGTAGCACGGTGTTCATCTGTAAAAGAGAGGAACTTAGTTGAAGAAAGATCGTGCCGAACATGAGTTATACTAAATAAACAAAGTATAAATCGAAATGGGTAAAAATGAGCTTTATTGTCTCTTGTTTTATATGCGCAGAGCCCCTAGTACAGGGGTATACGACTATTAAGCCTTTATCAATTGTATGTTTATGCCGGACTCGTCTAGCCGTGTCCGTGGTCTTGACGACCTATTTAGGTGCTTTGGCTGGTGAAGCCGCTTTATTGTGGGGCTGTCAAGGCAGCCGCACTGTCTTCCGCGTGGGAGGAACACTCAATGTTTTCCCTTTAATGAGATGATGCCTCGTGGACCGGGCATCTTAAGCGTAAGAGATGCATAATGCGGTATTGCGTTAAAGCGGGTGAAAGCTTCGCCTCCCAGCAGTGCTTGATAGCTACTTGAGAATGGGGCGATGTGGAAAGTTAGCTGTTCGCAACGGAAGTTATCGGGGGAGCCGAACATAACTTCTAGCCGAAGAGAACCCATGCAACGGGCATCCGGGCCTGGCGTTATCCCTTGAAAGGAGGTTTTGCTATGGCGAATTTTTGTTGGGTCTATCCCCATGTTGCGGATTGTGTCCTGGTATAATAGGTTTAGACCACTGCCGGCGTCCATCAGGACATTTGTAAAGTGGAGTCCGCCGATTATTGGATCTAATACCAAGGCAGTCCAGCCTGCGTTCCGGATACTTCTAGAGTAATCCTGATGGTCGAAGGTGATCGGTTTTAACAACCATTGGCGAGACTCCTTTGGGATAGGCCGTATGGCGCGTATCTCTGTTGGCGCCATTCTGTTCGTCACGTGAAGTAAGTTTACTGTTTTGACTTCTTGTGGGAAATCCTTTTGTTTCCTGGTGCTCTGCTTGTGGGGTTCATCGTCGTCCTCACTTGGTGTGTCGAGCCCCTTGTGCTCGGCGTTGAGTTTGCCGGATTGCTTGAAAACCCAAAAATCTCTGTGAGTATGGTTCGTAGGCTTCTCGGGAGTACTGTGTATTTGACATATCTTGTCCAAGATTTTGTTTAAGTTGGATAGCTCGTCCCTGTTATCCTTGAGGGGCGGCTTTCTCTGATTCTGCCACGAGCTTTTGAATCCGGCGTTGACCACCGTGCTCTTTGGGCTGTTTCCCTTATTCCGGCGCTGGTCCTTGCTGCGTCGGGGTTTTCCGTTTCCATCCCTAACTTCGGATGTACTTGGGTCGCTGGTGCTACATCTTGCCAACCAGCTGTCCTCTCCTGCGCAAAAGCGGGTCATGAGGCTTGTTAATCCGGCCATTGTTCTTGGCTTTTCTTGGCCGAGGTGTCTGGCGAGCCATTCGTCTCGAACGTTATGCTTAAAAGCTGCTAGGGCTTCGGCGTCCGGACAGTCGACTATCTGATTCTTTTTAGTAAGAAATCTGTTCCAGAATTTCCGGGCTGACTCTCCGGGCTGTTGAGTTATGTGACTGAGATCGTCTGCATCCGGAGGGCGGACATAGGTCCCTTGAAACTTTGCCCGGAAAGCATCCTCAAGCTCTTCCCAACTTCCATTGGTGTTTTCGGGAAGGCTTTTGAGCCAATGCCGGGCTGGCCCTTTAAGCTTGAGGGGTAAGTATTTTATGGCGTGGAGGTCATCTCCTCTGGCCATGTGTATGTGGAGGATATAATCCTCAATCCAGACCCCAGGGTCTGTTGTTCCGTCGTACGCCTCTATGTTTACGGGCTTGAATCCCGCTGGAAATTCATGGTCCATCGCCTCATTGGTGAAACATAGGGGGTGTGCGGCACCCCTGTATTTGGGTGTGCCGTGATGTTCGGATATTTGTTGTGTTGCATTGCTTACTAGAGCTTGCTTTCTTGGCCCATAGATAGATCTGGCTGGGCCATCTTTTTGATGCAGATCCTTTGGTGGCCGAAATATTTCCACGTTCAAGCAGCTAATCAGTAAACGACTTCTCCGTAACAGTTTGAAGATTGGCTCGCGTGGGAGATAATGTGTCAGCCGTGGTAGAAGTTGCTCCCTGAGTAGGCATGGGCGCCCGCCTAGATGAAGGGATTTTCTCATCGCGTGCCGGCTTGTGTGCGGCACCGCTTGCCGCACCATGCTGGCCATGCGTTCGTCTATCCGACCGGGTGGCTTTCCTATTTTTTGACTGCGGGGGCTCTAAGGCCTCCTCATCAAATTCAGGCAATAGCTTTCGCTTTGGATAGCTTTTTGTGCGGCGACTGCCGCCATATTTGTCTGCGGTGTTGCATACTTTGCTCCATCTGATTCTGAGTGCATCTTCCGCAGTTTTGAGCTTCCACTTCTGCTTTTTCAGGCTACGCGCAGTGGCGGCGAGCCTTTTGTGGAGGTTCTTCTGCTCTATGAGCCTATCCGGCGTAAGGTCGTCCGGATAGTTGTTTTCGCCAGGGACGGGGTGTTCGGTTTGTTTATCCAAGTTTGCCTGTTCATACGGTTGCTCGAAGGCATGTTCGTCGTCCGTCGGCTCGTCTTGCTCTATGGCTGGGTCTGTATGGCTGCTGTCTCTATCGAGGCGGGGCTTGGAGCGGCGCTTACGTCGCTGCTTTGATTGCTTTTCGAGTGAACGATCCCTCGTTGCATCCCTGTGTTCCTCGTCGTCGCTTCCTTTGGGTGTGTCCACCATGTATACATCATGAGATGAGGTGGCTGTCCAGTGCCTTATAGGCGTTGGTTCATGTTCATCTCCTACATCGTCGTCCATACCATCGATGTCTTCGGAGTCGAAGTCGAGCACGTTGTTTAAATTATCGACAGTGGCTATGAAGTGGGTGGTGGGTGGGCATCGAATTTCTTCATCGTCCACATCCCAATCCTGCCGGTCATAGTCCGGCCAGGACTCTCCTGATAAAGAGAGAGAGAGACCTGAGTGAATTCAGAATGTCGCGGAAGGGCGAGTGCTGAAAGATGTCTGTGGCGGTGAACTCCATGATCGGCGCCCAATCGGATTTGATCGGTAGGGGCGCGGAGGGCTCGGAGTCCGGAGAGGAGTCCGACATCTTGGAGTCACGGGCTTCGTAGAGGACAAGGTTGGTGTTCGGCTTGATCGCCGTAGAGATTGCAGCCCCCGAGGCGGTGTCTAACCACCCATCCTCGATTGGTGTGGTCGGCTCCGAGCCAAGGGTCGGAGCGGACACAGGTGCGGCCTCCAGGGCACTGTTCGGCGGCAGAGCTAGATCATGCCCACCGGGACAGTGCGGCGCGCTCGGCTGCAGCTCAGATCCGTCGAAGATCAAGTCCCCGCGGTCGTCCGCTGTGTAGTTTAAACTTCCAAATCTGACCTGACGGCCAGGGGCGTAGCTTTCTATCTACTCCAGATGGCCAAGCGAATTGGCCCGCAGTGCAAAGCCGCCAAATACGAAGATCTGTCCGGGGAGAAAAGTCTCACCCTGGATCGCATCGTCGTTGATGATCGGAGGAGCCATCGGGCCTAAAAGTGACGACACATAGGAACTCTCAATGAAAGCACCAATGTCGGTGTCAAAACTGGCGGATCTCAGGTAGGGGGTCCCGAACTGTGCGTCTAGGCGGATGGTAATAGGAGACAAGGGACACGATGTTTTTACCCAGGTTCGGCCCTCTCGATGGAGGTAAAACACTACTCCTGCTTGATTAATATTGATGATATGGGTAGTACAAGAGTAGATCTACCACGAGATCAAGGAGGCTAAACCCTAGAAGCTAGCCTATGGTATGATTGTTCTTCGTCCTACGGACTAAAACCCTCCGGTTTATAGACATCGGAGAGGGCTAGGGTTACACAGAGTCAGTTACAATGGTAGGAGTTCTACATATCCGTATCACAAAGCTTGCCTTCCACGCCAAGGAAAGTCCCTTCCGGACACGGGACGGAGTCTTCAATCTTGTATCTTCATAGTCCAGGAGTCCGGCCAAAGGTATAGTCCGGCTATCCGGACACCCCCTAATCTAGGACTCCCTCAGGGGCGAAGTAGTAGATGAGTTCCGGCAGCACGACGGCGTGGTGACGGTGTTGTCGAAGAACAATCTCCGCAGGGCTTCGCCTAAGCACTACGAAAACTATGACGGAGGATAAACTAGAGGGGACAGGGTCGACACATGGCTTGGTGTTTCTTGATGTGTCATTGGTGCTAGCCCTACCCCTCTATTTATATGTTGAGCCCTGGGGTCGAAACTTGGAGTAAAAGCCTCCTCAAAGTCGGTTTCACCCAAAAGGCAAGAGTCCTTCTTGGACTCCAGGGCTAGACGCCAGGGTTCCCGGCGTCTACCCCCTAGACGCCAGGGTTCCTGGCGTCTAGCCTCTGGTCTCCGCAAAGCTTCCTTTTGCACTTTCCAAAAGCCTCGTGGGCTTTCCCCTTTGGCCCAGATAAAGTGTTCTCGTGCCCAAACATTTCGGGAAACATCCGGAACCCCTTCCGGTGAATTCCGGAACCCTTCCGGAGATCAAACACTACTATCCCATATATCAAACTTTATCTCCGGACCATTCCGGAGTTCCTCGTCATGTCCGTGATCTCATCCCGGACTCCGAACAACATTCGGTCATCAACATACATAACTCATATAGTACTATATCGTCAACGAACGTTAAGCGTGCGGACCCTACGGGTTCGAGAACTATGTAGACATGACCGAGACACCTCTCTGGTCAATAACCAATAGCGGAACCTAGATGCCCATATTGGCTCCTACATATTCTACGAAGATCTTTATCGGTTAGACCGCATAACAACATATGTTGTTCCCTTTGTCATCGGTATGTTACTTGCCCGAGACTTGATCGTCGGTATCTCAATACCTATTTCAATCTCGTTACCGACAAGTCTCTTTACTCGTTCCGTAATACATCATCCCGCAACTAACTCATTAGTTGCAATGCTTGCAAGGCTTATAGTGATGTGCATTACCGAGTGGGCCCAGAGATACCTCTCCGACAATGGGAGTGACAAATCCTAATCTCGAAATACGCCAACCCAACAAGTACCTTTGGAGACACCTGTAGAGCACCTTTATAATCACCCAGTTACATTGCGACGTTTGGTGGCACACAAAGTGTTCCTCCGGTAAACGGGAGTTGCATAATCTCATAGTCATAGGAACATGTATAAGTCATGAAGAAAGCAATAGCAACAAACTAAACGATCAAGTGCTAAGCTAACGGAATGGGTCAAGTCAATCACATCATTCTCTAATGATGTGATCCCGTTAATCAAATGACAACTCATGTATATGGTTAGGAAACTTAACCATCTTTGATCAACGAGCTAGTCAAGTAGAGGCATACTAGTGACACTCTGTTTGTCTATGTATTCACACATGTATTATGTTTCCGGTTAATACAATTCTAGCATGAATAATAAACATTTATCATGAAATAAGGAAATAAATAATAACTTTATTATTGCCTCTAGGGCATATTTCCTTCAGTTGGCTCCCACATGTTCCACGATGATCTCATCAGATGAACCATGATGTCGAGGATTCAATCAATCCCGTATTCAATTCCCTTTGTCAATCGGTACGTTACTTGCCCCAGATTCGATCATCGGTATCCCAATACCTCGTTCAATCTCGTTACCGGCAAGTCACTTTACTCGTACCGTAATGCATGATCCCGTGACCAAACACTTGGTCACATTGAGCTCATTATGATGATGCATTACCGAGTGGGCCCAGAGATACCTCTCCGTCATACGGAGTGACAAATCCCAGTCTCGATCCGTGTCAACCCAACAGATACTTTCGGGGATACTTGTAGTATACCTTTATTGTCACCCAGTTACATTGTGACGTTTGGTACACCCAAAGCACTCCTACGGCATCCGGGAGTTACATGATCTCATGGTCTAAGGAAATGATACTTGACATTGGAAAAGCTCTAGCAAACGAACTACACGATCTTGTGCTATGCTTAGGATTGGGTCTTGTCCATCACATCATTCTCCTAATGATGTGATCCCATCATCAACGACATCCAATGTCCATGGTCAGGAAACCATAACCATCTATTGATCAACGAGCTAGTCAACTAGAGGCTTACTAGGGACATGGTGTTGTCTATGTATCCACACATGTATCTGAGTTTCCAATCAATACAATTCTAGCATGGATAATAAACGAATATCATGAACAAGGAAATATAATAATAACTAATTTATTATTGCCTCTAGGACATATTTCCCAACCCGAGATCTACCGGTTTTGACACTGACATTGGTGCTTTCATTGAGATTTCCACTATGCCATCATCGAAAGGCTCGATGGCATAATCGATCATATACAATAATTCTGCCGGGAAGGAGATTTTTCTCCCTAGCCAGATCTTCGTATTCGGCGGCTTCGCACTGTGGGCCAAAACGGTTGGCCACCTGGAGCAGATCGACAGCTACGCCCCTGGTCACCAGATTAGTTTTGGAAATCTGAATTATGTCGCCGACACCCAAGGAGACTTGATCTTCCAAGGGTGCGCGGCTCCAACCACCGCTCCAGCCTTAGAGCCGGAGCGCATCACCAGGTCCGAAGACGGGAGTTTAGAGCCCGCCGGACTATCTGCGAATATAGAGCTCAATGTTGGAGAACTGGAGAGGATAGCGCCACCGGAAGCCATCACAAAGCCGGACACTTCTCCGGACACTAGCTCCGAACCCTCGCAGTATGTTTCTTACGAGCTCGGCTGGAGAACTTTAGTCCCCGTCCAAACCTCGCTCTTAAACGAGGCTCTGGACCTAATGCGATCCCTCGCCATCACAGAGGAACCACTTCTGAATTGGACCCAGCCCGGAGTAGGGGCTGAAAATAGGGAATTTTACTTCCCACCCACCACCTACTTTGTAGCCACTCTCGAGGATCTAACTGACATGCTTGACTACAACTCTGAAGACATCAATGGTATGGACGACGATGCCGGAGAGGAGCAAGCCCAAAACCCTCCGTTCACCGGACACTGGATGACCACCTCCTCATACGACGTGTACATGATGGGCACACCTAAAGAAGGCAACGGCGATGATGAGAAGGATCCAGTCGAGGACGAACCTCATGAGACACAGCCAAAGCGTCGATGTCAGCGGCGCCGCTCTAAATCGTGTCGCGTAAAGGACAGCAATATTGGCACCGGAGACGATGATACTCCGGAGAACTCCGAAGACCAAGAATGATCGGGAGGATGGGCAGGTCGACCCTGACGAGCAAGCAGGGAACGAAGACTCGGAGGATATCAATTACCTACCACTCTCCGAGGACGACGTGAGCCTCGGTGAGGAGGATTTCATCGTGCCAGAGGAACCCTCGAACAAGAGCGCTTTAAGTGCCAACTAATAGCCACTGCTAGAAGCCTAAAGAAAAAGCAGCAGTAGCTTCAAGTTGACCAAGATCTGCTCAACGATAGATGGACTAATGTCCTGGCAGCCGAAGAATACGGCCTCGAACGCCCAACGAAGAGTTACCCAAAGCGTAAACTGCTAACCTAATTCGACAATGAGGCGCTGGAGCCCATGCTACCTCTTGAGCACTGCGTTCGTTTTCCCTCGAACAGGAAAGGGTGATACAACAAAGTAGCGTAAGTATTTCCCTCAGTTTTTGAGAACCAAGGTATCAATCCAGTAGGAGGCCACATGCAAGTCCCTCGTACCTACACAAACAAATACGAACCTCAAAACCAATGCGATAAAGGGGTTGTCAATCCCTTCATGGTCACTTACAAGAGTGAGATCTCATAGATATGATAAGATAATATTTTTGGTATTTTTATAATAACGATAAAAAGTAAAGATTGCAAAATAAGCGGTGCAAGGAATAACTCGATAACGGGAGATTACTATGATGAGAATAGACCCGGGGGCCATAGGTTTCACTAGTGGCTTCTCTCAAGATAGCATAAGTATTATGGTGGGTGAACAAATTACTGTCGAGCAATTGATAGAAAAGCGAATAATTATGAGAATATCTAAGCATGATCATGTATATAGGCATCACGTCCATGACAAGTAGACCGACTCCTGCCTGCAACTAGTACTATTACTCCACACATCGACCGCTATCCAGCATGCATCTAGAGTATTAAGTTCATAAGAACAGAGTAACGCATTAGGTAAGATGGCATGATGTAGAGGGATAAACTCAATCAATATGATATAAACCCCATATTTTTATCCTCGATGGTAACAATACAATACGTGTCATTTCCCTTTCTGTCACTGGGATCGAGCACCGCAAGATTGAACCCAAAGCTAAGCACTTCTCCCATTGCAAGAAAGATCAATCTAGTAGGCCAAACCAAACTGATAATTCGAAGAGACTTGCAAAGATAACCAATCATGCATAAAAGAATTCAGAGAAGATTCAAATATTGTTCATAGATAGACTTGATCATAAACCCACAATTGATCGGATCTCGACAAACACACACAAAAAGAGTTACATCAAATAAAAAGAGAGAGAAGAAGCCATCTGGCTACTAGCTATGGACCCGAAGGTATGAAATAAACAACTCACACATCATCAGAGAGGCCATGGAGTTGATGTAGAGGTCCTCCGTGATCAATGCCCCCTCCGGCGGACCTCCGGAAAAGGCCCCAAGATGGGATCTCTTGGGTATAGAAGGTTGCGGCGTTGGAAATAGGGTTTCGTGGTGCTCCTGGATGTTTTTGGGGTATATGAATATATATAGGAGAAAGAAGTAGGTTAGTGGAGCAATGAGGGCCCACGAGGAGGGAGGGCACACCCAGGGGGGTAGGCGCGCTCCCCTGCCTCGTGCCCGCCTTGTTGATTGCTTGACGTCCACTCCAAGTCCTATGGATCACTCTTGTTCCAAAAATCACGCTCCCGCAGGTTTCATTCCGTTTGGACTGCGTTTGATATCCGTTTTCTGTGAAACACTGAAGTAGGCAAAAAAACAACAATTTGCACTGGGCCTTGGGTTAATAGGTTAGTCCCAAAAATAATATAGAAGTGTAAAATAAAGCCCATTAACATCCAAAACGGAATATATAATAGCATGGAACAATAAAAAATTATAGATACGCTGGAGACGAATCAAGCATCCCCAAGCTTAATTCCTACTCGTCCTCGAGTAGGTAAATGATAAAAACATAATTTTTGATGTGGAATGCTTTCTAGCATATTCTTAATGTAAATCTATTTATTGTGGCATGAATATTCAGATCCAAAAGATTCAAGGTAAAAGTCTAATATTGGCATACAATTAGTAATACTTCAAGAATACTAACTAAGCAATTATGTCTTCTCAAAATAACATGGCAAAAGAAAGTTCATCCCTACAAAATCATATAGTTTGGTCATGCTCCATTTTCATCACACAAGAATGCTCTCATCATGCACAACCCCGATGACAAGCCAAGCAATTGTTTCACACTTTAGTAATCTCAAACTTTTTTCAACTTTCACGCAATACATGAGCATGAGCCATGGATATAGCACCATGGGTGGAATAGAATATGATGATGGGGGTTCTGTGGAGAAGACAAAAAAGGAGAAAGTCTCACATCGACGCGGCTAATCAATGGGCTAGGGAGATGCCCATCAATTGATGTCAATGCAAGGAGTAGGGATTGCCATGCAACGGATGCACTAGAGCTATAAATATATGAAAGCTCAACAAAAGAAACTAAGTGGGCGTGCATCCAACTTGCTTGCTCACGAAGACCTAGGGCACTTGAGGAAGCCCATTTTTGGAATATACAAGCCAAGTTCTATAACGAAAAATTCCCACTAGTATATGAAAGTGACAAAACAAGAGACTCTCTATCATAAAGATCATGGTGCTACTTTGAAGCACAAGTGTGGAAAAAAGGATAGTAGCATTGCCCTTTTTTTGCGCCTCCCTTTTTTTATTTGGGATTTCTCTTTTTTTTTCTTTGGGACAATGCTCTATTAATGATGATCATCACACTTCTATTTATTTACAACTCAATGATTACAACTCGATACTAGAACAAAGTATGACTCTATATGAATGCCTCCGGCGGTGTATCGGGACGGGCAATGAATCAAGAGTGACATGTATGAAAATTATGAACTGTGGCTTTGCCACAAATATGATGTCAACTACATGATCATGCAAGGCAATATGACAGAGATGATGCGTGTCATGATGAACGGAACGGTCGAAAGTTGCATGGCAATATATCTCGGAATGGCTATGGAAATGCCATAATAGGTAGGTATTATGGCTGTTTTGAGGAAGATATAAGGAGGTTTATGTGTGATAGAGCGCATCATATCACGGGGTTTGGATGCACCGGCAAAGTTTGCGCCAACTCTCAAGGTGAGAAAGGGCATTGCATGGTATCGAAGAGGCTAGCAATGATGGAAGGGTGAGAGTGCGTATAATCCATGGACTCAACATTAGTCATAAAGAACTCACATACTTATTGCAAAAATCTACAGGTCATCAAAAACCAAGTATTACGCGCATGCTCCTAGGGGGATAGATTGGTAGGAAAAGACCATCGCTCGTCCCCGACCGCCACTCATAAGGAGGACAATCAAAGAAACACCTCATGCTTCAAATTTGTCACACAACGATCACCATACGTGCATGCTAAGGGACTTGCAAACTTCAACACAAGTATTTCTCAATTTCACAACTACTCAACTAGCACACTCTAATATCACCACCTTTATATCTCAAAACAATTATCAAGTATCAAACTTCTCCTAGTACTCAATGCACTTTTTATGAGAGTTTTTATTATACCGATCTTGGATGCCTATTATATTAGGACTAGATTCATAACCAAAGATAATTACCATGCTGTTCTAAAGTACTCTCAAAATAATATAAGTGAAGCATGAGAGATCAATTATTTCTATAAAAACCACCACTGTGCTCTAAAAGATATAAGTGAAGCACTAGAGCAAAATTATCTAGCTCAAAAGATTTAAGTGAAGCACATACAGTATTCTAATAAATTCCAATTCATGTGTGTCTCTCCCAAAAGGTGTGTACAGAAAGGATGATTGTGGTAAAATAAAAATCAAAGACTAAAATCATATAAGACGCTCCAAGCAAAACACATATCATGTGGTGAATAATAATATAACTCCAAGTAAAGTTACCGATGGACGAAGACAAAAGAGGGGATGCCTTCCGGGGCATCCCCAAGCTAAGGCTTTTGGTTGTCCTTGGATTTTACCTTGGGGTGCCTTGGCATCCCCAAGCTTAGGCTCTTGCCACTCCTTGTTCCATAATCCATCAAATCCTTACCCAAAACTTCAAAACTTCACAACACAAAACTTAAATAGAAAATCTCATGAGCTCCGTTAGTATAAGAAAACAAACCACCACTTAAGGTACTGTAATGAACTCATTATTTATTTTTATTGGTGTTAAACCTACTGTATTTCAATTTCTCTATGGTTCAAACCCTCCGATACTACTCATAGATTCATCAAAATAAGCAAACAACACGAGAAAAACAGAATCTGTCAAAAACAGAAAAGTCTGTAGTAATCTATAGGTTTCGACTACTTCTAGAACCCCAAAAATTCTAAAATAAATTGCGGGATGTGAGGAATTTATCTATTAATCATCTGCAAAAATAATTAACTAGATAGCACTCTCCAGTAAAAAATGGCTGCAAATCTCGTGAGTGCTAAAGTTTCTGTTTTTTTATAGCAAGATCGCAAAGACTTTCCCCAAGTCTTCCCAAAGGTTCTACTTGGCACAAAAACTAATTAAAAGCATAAAACCGCATCTAAACAGAGGCTAGATGAATTATTTATTGCTAAAGAGAATCAAAAATCAAGGAATAAAAATAAAATTGGGTTGCCGCCCAACAAGCGCTATCGTTTAACGCCCCTAGCTAGGCATAAAAGCAAGGATAGATATAGGTATTGCCATCTTTGGCATGCAATTCTTCAATAGAACACCTATAACTCTTAGGAGTTTCCTTCTTTCTACTAATGATTAAACACTTAGGCAAGAAATTGAGAAAATCATTTGTAGCAAAAGGTTCCTTAATGATAGCGAGAAAGTTGGGGTGAACACTTATGGATTTAAGATCCGCATTTTCCTTACTAGAAGTTTCACCCTTATTCTTAGGAACGTACATTAGTTAGGCAACTTTGGTAGGAGGAGTTGAAGTATTCCTTACGGTAGAAAAAGCGGACCCTAAGTTGGTGATAATACCTTCAAGTTTATCAATTCTTTCGGAATCTTGGTCATCATCCTCTTATTAAAAAGCACCACGGCCTTAGCTGGATCAAGAGTACGAAGGACGTCACCAAGCTGAACGTGTGCAGATCATGGAGGTGCCGTGCATTTGATACTTGATCGGTTGGATTGCAAAGACGTTTGACTACATCAACCGCGTTTCATAACGCTTCTGGTTTCGGTCTACTAGTGTACATAGACATACTCTCCCCCTCTCGTTGCTATGCATCTCCTAGATAGATCTTGCATGATCATAGATTTTTTTTTGAAATACTGCGTTCCCCAACAGTGGCATCCGAGCCAGATCTAGGCGTAGATGTTATATGCATGAGTAGAACACAAAGGAGTTGTGGGCGTGGGTATATACATATTGCTTGCCATCACTAGTTGATTCTTGATTCAGCGGTATTGTTGGATGAAACGGCTCAGACCGACATTACGCGTACGCTTACACGAGACTGGTTCTACCGACGTGCTTCGCACACAGGTGGCTAGTGGGTGTCTATTTCTCCAACTTCAGTTGAATCGGTTTCAATGAAAAGGGTTGTTTTTGAAGATCAAAATGCAATCACTATACTACATTGTGGTTTTTGATGCGTAGGTAAGAACGGTTCTTGCTAAACCCGTAGCAGCCACGTAAAACTTGCAACAACAAAGTAGAGGATGTCTAACTTGTTTTTGCAGGGCAGGTTGTGATGTGATATGGTCAAGACGTGATTATATACATTGTTCTATGAGAAGGTCATGTTTTGTAACACAGTTATCGGCAACTGGCAGGAGCCATATAGTTGTCACTTTATTGTATGAAATGCAATCGCCATGTAATTGCTTTACTTTATCACTAAGCGGTAGCGATAGTCATAGAAGCAATAGTTGGCGAGACGACAATGATGCTACGATGGAGATGATGGTGTCAAGCCGGTGACGATGGTGATCATGACAGTGCTTTGGAGGTGGAGATCAAAGGCACAAGATGATGATGGCCATATCATATCACTTATATTTGATTGAATGTGATGTTTATCCTTTATGCATCTTATTTTGCTTAGTTCGGCGGTAGCATTATAAGATGATCTATCACTAAATTTCAAGGTATAAGTGTTCTCCCTAAGTATGCACCGTTGCTATAGTTCGTCGTGCCGAGACACCATGTGATGATAGGGTGTGATAAGCTCTACGTTCACATACAATGGGTGCAAGCCAGTTTTGCGCAAGCAGAATACTCGGGTTATACTTGACGAGCCTAGCATATGCAGATATGGCCTCGGAACACCGAGACTGAAAGATCGAGCGTGAATCATATAGTAGATATGATGAACATAGTGATGTTCACCATTGAAAACTACTCCATCTCACGTGATGACTGGACATGGTTTAGTTGATATGGATCATGTGATCACTTAGATGATTAGAGGGATGTCTATCTGAGTGGGAGTTCTTAAGTAATATGACTAATTGAACTTTAATTTATCATGAAATTAGTACCTGATAGTATTTTGCATGTCTATGTTGTTGTAGATAAATGGCTCGTGCTATTGTTCTGTTGAATTTTAATGCGTTCCTAGAGAAAGCTTTGTTGAAAGATGATGGTAGCAGTTACATGGACTGGGTCCGTAACTTGAGGATTATCCTCATTGCTGCACAAAAGAATTACGTCCTGGAAGCACCGCTAGGTGCCAAACCCGCTGCAAGAGCAACGCCAGATGTTGTGAACACCTGGCAGAGCAAAGCTGATGACTACTCGATAGTTCAGTGTGCCATGCTTTACGGCTTAGAACCGAGACTTCCAGGACGTTTTAAACGTCATGGAGCATATGAGATGTTATAGAAGATGAAGTTAATATTTCAATAAAATGCCCGAATTGAGAGATATGAAGTCTCCAATAAGTTCCACAACTGCAAAATGGAGGAGAATAGTTCTGTCAGTGAGCATATACTCAGAATGTCTGGATACCACAATCACTTGACTCAGCTGGGAGCTAATCTTCCAGTTGATAGTGTCATTGAAGAATTCTTCAATCACTGCCACCAAGCTACAAGAGCTTCGTGATGAACTATAATATGCAAGGGATGGATAAGACGATTCCCAAGCACTTGGCAATGCTAAAGGCTGCGGAGGTAGAAATCAAGAAGGATCATCAAGTGTTGATGGTCAACAAGACCACTAGTTTCAAGAAAAAGGGTAAAGGGAAGAAGGAGAACTTCAAGAATAATGGCAAACAAGTTCTTTCTCAAGTGAAGAAGCCCAAGTCTGGACCTAAGCCTGAGACTGAGTGCTTCTACTGCAAAGGGACTGGTCACTGGAAGCGGAACTGCCCCAAGTATTTGGCGGAGAAGAAGGATGGCAAAGTGAAAGGTATATTTGATATACATGTTATTGATGTGTACCTTACTAATGCTTGGAGTAGTGCCTGGTATTTGATACTGGTTCTGATGCTAATATTTGCAACTCAAAAAAGGGCCACGGATTAAGCGAAGATTGGCTAAGGACGAGGTGACGATGCGCGTGGGAAATGGTTCCAAAGTTGATGTGATCGCCGTTGGCACGCTACCTCTACATCTCCCCTCGGGATTAGTTTTAGACCTGAATAATTGTTATTTGGTGCCAGCGTTGAGCATGAACATTATATTTGGATCTTGTTTGATGCGATACGGTTATTCATTTAAATCAGAGAATAACGGTTCTTCTATTTATATGAATAATATCTTTTATGGTCATGCACCCTTGATGAGTGGTCTATTTTCACTAAATCTTGATAGCAGTGATACACATGTTCATAGTATTGAAGCCAAAAGATATAAGTTTAATAATGACAGTGCAACTTATTTGTGGCACTACCGTTTAGGTCATATTGGTGTAAAGTGCATGAAGAAACTCCATTCTGATGGGCTTTTGGAATCACTTGATTATGAATCACTTGATGCATGCGAACCATGCCTCATGGGCAAGATGACTAAAACTCCGTTCTCCGGAACAATGGAGCGAGCAACAAACTTGTTGGAAATAATACATACTGATGTATGCGGTCTGATGAGTGTTGATGCTCGCGGCGGGTATCATTATTTTCTTACCTTCATAGATGATTTGAGCAGATATGGGTATATCTACTTGATGAAACATAAGTCTGAAACATTTGAAAAGTTCAAAGAATTTCAGAGTGAAGTGGAAAATCATCGTAACAACAAAAATAAAGTTTCTGCGATCTGATCATGGAGGAGCATATTTGAGTTAGGAGTTTGGTCTTCATTTGAAACAATGCGGAATAGTTTCACAACTCACGCCACCTGGAACACCACAGCGTAATGGTGTATCCGAACATCGTAACCGCACTTTATTAGATATGGTGTGATCTATGATGTCTCTTACTGATTTACCACTATCGTTTTGGGTTATGCTTTCGAGACGGCTGCATTCACGTTAAATAGGGCACCATCGAAATCTGTTGAGACGACACCTTATGAACTGTGGTTTGGCAAGAAACTCAAGTTGTTATTTCTTAAAGTTTGGGGCTGCGATGCTTATGTGAAAAAGCTTCAACCTGATAAGCTCCCAAATCGGAGAAATGTGTCTTCATAGGATACCCAAAAGATACTGTTGGGCACACCTTCTATCACAGATCCGAAGGCAATATTCGTTCCTAAGAATGGATCCTTTCTAGAGAAGGAGTTTCTCTCAAAAGAAGTGAGTGGGAGGAAAGTAGAACTTGATGAGGTAATTGTACCCGCTCCCTTATTGGAAAGTAGTTTAGCATAGAAACCAGTTCCAGTGATTCCTACACCAGTAAGTGTGGAAGCTAATGACGATGATCATGAAACTTCTGATCAAGTTACTATGGAACCTCATAGGTCAACCAGAGTAAGATCCGCACCAGAGTGGTATGGTAATCCTATTCTGGAAGTCATGTTACTTGACCATGATGAACCTACGAACTATCAGGAAGCGATGATGAGCCCAGGTTCTACAAAATGACTTGAGGCCATGAAATCTGAGATGGGATCCACGTATGAGAACAAAGTGTGGACTTTGGTTGACTTGCCCGATGATCGGCAAGCCATAGAGAATAAATGGATCTTCAAGAAGAAGCCTGACGCTGACGGTAATATTACTATCTACAATGCTCGACTTCTTGCAAAAGGTTTTCGACAAGTTCAAGGAGTTGACTACGATGAGACCTTCTCACCAGTAGCGATGCTTAAGTCCGTCTGAATCATGTTAGTAATTGCCGCATTTTATGATTATGAAATTTGGCAAATGGAAGTCAAAACTGCATTCCTTAATGGATATTTTAAAGAAGAGTTGTATATGATGCAACCGGAAGGTTTTGTTGATCCAAAAGGTGCTAACAAACTGTGCAAGATCTAGCGATCCATTTATGGACTGGTGCAAGCCTCTCGGAGTTGGAATATGCACTTTGATAGTGTGATCAAAGCATATGGTTTTATACTGACTTTTGGAGAAGCCTGTATTTACAAGAAAGTGAGTGGGAGCTCTGTAGCATTTCTGATATTATATGTGGATGACATATTGCTGATCGGAAGTGATACTGAATTTCTGAATAGCATAAAAGGATACTTGAATAAGAATTTTTCAATGAAAGACCTAGGTGAAGCTGCTTATATATTGGGCATCAAGATGTATAGAGATAGATCAAGACGCTTAATTGGACTTTCACAAAGCACATACCTTGATAAAGTTTTGAAGAAGTTTAAAATGAAAGAAGCAAATAAAGGGTTCTTGCCTGTGTTACAAGGTGTGATGTTGAGTCAGACTCAATGCCTGACCACTGCCGAAGATAGAGAGAAAATGAAAGTCATTCCCTATGCTTCAGCCATAGGTTCTATCATGTATGCAATGCTGTGACTAGACCTGATGTGTGCCTTGCTATTATTTTAGCAGGGAGGTACCAAAGTAATCTAGGAGTGGATCACTGGACAACGGTCAAGAACATCCTGAAATACCTGAAAAGGACTAAGGATATGTTCCTCGTTTATGGAGGTAACAAAGAGGTCGTCGTAAACAGTTACGTCGATGCAAGCTTTGACACTGATCCAGATGACTCTAAGTCACAAACCGGATACTTATTTTTATTGAATGGTGGATCTGTCAGTTGGTGCAGTTCCAAGCAGAGTGTCGTGGCGGGATCTACGTGTGAAGCGGAGTACATAGATGCTTCAGAAGCAGCAAATGAAGGAGTTCATATCTGATCTAGGTGTCATACCCACTGGATCGGGTCCAATGAAAATCGTTTGTGACAATACTGGTGCAATTGCCTTGGCAAAGGAATCTAGATTTCACAAGAGAACCAAGCACATCAAGAGACGTTTCAATTCCATCCGCGATCAAGTCAAGGAGGGAGACATAGAGAATTTTAAGATACATACGGATCTAAATGTTGCAGACCCGTTGACTAAGCCTCTCTCACGAGCAAAACATGATCAACACCAAGACTCCATGGGTGTTAGAATCATTACAATGTAATCTAGATTATTGTCTCTAGTGCAAGTGGGAGACTGAAGGAAATATGACCTAGAGGCAATAATAAAGTTGTTATTTATATTTCCTTATATCATGATAAATGTTTATTATTCATGCTAGAATTGTATTAATCAGAAACTTAGTACATGTGTGAATACATAGACAAACATAATGTCACCGGTATGCATCTACTTGACTAGCTCGTTAATCAAAGATGGTTAAGTTTCCTAACCATAGACATGAGTTGTCATTTCATGAACATTATCACATCATTAGAGAATGATGTGATTGACTTGACCCATCTGTTAGCTTAGCACTATGATCGTTTAGTTTATTGCTATTGCTTTCTCCATGACTTATACATGTTCCTATGACTATGAGATTATGCAACTCCCAAATATCGAAGGAACACTTAGTGTGCTATCAAATGTCACAACGTAACTGGGTGACTATAAAGATGCTCTATAGGTGTCTCTGATGGTGTTTGTTGAGTTGGCATAGATCGAGATTAGGATTTGTCACTCCGATTGTCGGAGAGGTATCTCTGGGCCCTCTCGGTAACGCACATCACTATAAGCCTTGCAAGCAATGTGACTAATGAGTTAGTTGCGGGATGTTGCATTACAGAATGAGTAAAGAGACTTGCCGGTAACGAGATTGAACTAGGTATTGAGATACCGATGATCGAATCTCAGGCAAGTAACATACCGATGACAAAGGGAACAATGTATGTTGTTATGCGGTTTGACCGATAAAGATCTTCGTAGAATATGTAGGAACCAATATGAGCATCCAGGTTCAGCTATTGGTTATTGACCGGAAGTGAGTCAAGGTCGTGTCTACATAGTTCTCGAACCCATAGGGTCCGCACACTTAACGTTCGATGACGACCGGTATTATGAGTTTATGTGTTTTGATGTACCGAAGGTAGTTCAGAGTCCCGAATATATCACGGACATGACGAGGAGTCTCTAAATTGTCGAGACATAAAGATCAATATATTGGAAGGCTATGTTTGGACATCAGAATGGTTCCGGATGAGTTAGGGCATTTACCGGAGTACCGGGGGTTACCGGAACCCCCCGAGGAGTCAATGGGCCTTATTGGGCCTTAGTGGGAGAGAGGAGGAGGCTGCCAGGTGGAGGGCGCCCCCAAGCCCAATCCGAATTTGGTGGGGGGCCACCCCTGATAACCCACAAGTATAGGGGATCGCAACAGTTTTCGAGGGTAGAGTATTCAACCCAAATTTATTGATTCGACACAAGGGGAGCCAAAGAATATTCTCAAGTATTAGTAGCTGAGTTGTCAATTCAACCACACCTGGAAACTTAATATCTGTAGCAAAGTATTTAGTAGCAAAGTAATATGATAGTAGTGGTAACGATAGCAAAAGGTAACGGTAACAAAAGTAGTGTGTTTGGTATTTTGTAGTGTGATACGTCTCCAACGTATCTATAATTTTTGATTGCTCCATGCTATATTATCTACTGTTTTGGACATTATTGGGCTTTATTATCCACTTTTATATTATTTTTGGGACTAACCTATTAACCGGAGGCCCAACCCAGAATTGCTGTTTTTTGCCTGTTTTAGGGTTTCGAAGAAAAGGAATATCAAACGGAGTCCAAACGGAATGAAACCTTCGGGAACGTGATTTTCTCAACAAATAAGACCAGGGAGACTTGGACCCTACATCAAGACACAAAAGAGGAGGCCACGAGGTAGGGGGGCGCGCCTACCCCCCCAGGCGCGCCCTCCACCCTCGTGGGCCCCCTGTTGCACCACCGACATACTCCTTCCTCCTATATATACCTACGTACCCCCAAACGATCAGAGACGGAGCCAAAAACCTAATTCCACCGCCGCAACTTTCTGTATCCATGAGATCCCATCTCAGGGCCTGTTCCGGAGCTCCGCCGGAGGGGGCATCGATCACGGAGGGCTTCTACATCAACACCATAGCCTCTCCGATGAAGTGTGAGTAGTTCACCTCAGACCTACAGGTCCATAGTTATTAGCTAGATGGCTTCTTCTCTCTTTTTGGATCTCAATACAATGTTCTCCCCCTCTCTTGTGGAGAACTATTCGATGTAATCTTCTTTTTCCAGTGTGTTTGTTGAGACCGATGAATTGTGGGTTTATGATCAAGTCTATCTATGAATAATATTTGAATCTTCTCTGAATTCTTTTATGTATGATTGGTTATCTTTGCAAGTCTCTTCGAATTATCAGTTTGGTTTGGCCTACTAGATTGATCTTTCTTGCAATGGGAGAAGTGCTTAGATTTGGGTTCAATCTTGCGGTGTCCTTTCCCAGTGACAGTAGGGGCAGCAAGGCACGTATTGTATTGTTGCTATCAAGGATAAAAAGATGGGGTTTTCATCATATTGCATGAGTCTATCCCTCTACATCATGTCATCTTGCTTAAGGTGTTACTCTGTTTTTCACTTAATACTCTAGATGCATGCTGGATAGCGGTCGATGAGTGGAGTAATAGTAGTAGATGCAGGCAGGAGTCAGTCTACTTGTCTCGGACGTGATGCCTATATACATGATGATACCTAGATATTCTCATAACTATGCTCAATTCTGTCAATTGCTCAACAGTAACTTGTTCACCCACCGTAGAATACTTATGCTCTCGAGAGAAGCCACTACTGAAACCTATGGCCCCGGGTCTATCTTCATCATATTAGTCTCCTACTACTTAATTATTTCCTTTGCTTTTTTACTTTGCCTTTATTTTACTTTACATCTTTATCACAAAAATACCAAAAATATTATCTTATCATATCTATCAAATCTCACTCTCGTAAGTGGCCGTGTAGGGATTGACAACCCCTATTCGCGTTGGTTGCGAGGAATTATTTGTTTTGTGCAGGTACGAGGGACTCGTGCGTAGCCTGCTACTGGATTGATACCTTGGTTCTCAAAAACTGAGGGAAATACTTATGCTACTTTGCTGCATCATCCCTTCCTCTTCGGGGAAAACCAACACAATGCTCAAGAGGTAGCATAGTGATGATAGCAATAGCAACGGAAAAGTAAATAAGCGGAGAACAATATATGGAAAGCTCGTAGGCAATGGATCAATGATGGAGAATTATGCCGGATGTGGTTCATCATGTAACAGTCATAACCTAGGGTGACACAGAACTAGCTCTAATTCATCAATCTAATGTAGACATGTATTCCGAATATAGTCATACGTGCTTATGGAAAAGAACTTGCATGACAACCTTTGTCCTACCCTCCCGTGGCAGCGGGGTCCTAGCGGAAACTAAGGGATATTAAGGCCTCGTTTTAATAGAGTACCGGACCAAAGCATTAACACATAGTGAATACATGAACTCCTCAAACTACGGTCATCACCGGTAAGTATCCCGATTATTGTCACTTCAGGGTTAACGGATCATAACACATAGTAGGTGACTATAGACTTGCAAGATAGGATCAAGAACTCTCATATATTGATGAATAGATAATAGGTTCAGATCTGAAATCATGGCACTCGGGCCCTAGTTACAAGCATTAAGCATAGCAAAGTCATAGAAACATCAATCTCAGAACATAGTGGATACTAGGGATCAAACCCTAACAAAACTAGCTCGATTACATGATAAATCTCATCCAACCCATCACCGTCCAGCAAGCCTACGGTGGAATTACTCACGCATGGCTATGAGCATCATGAAATTGGTGATGGAGGATGGTTGATGATGACGATGGCGATGGATTCCCCTCTCCTGAGCCCGAACGGACTCCAGATCAGCCCTCCCGAGAGGTTTTAGGGCTTGGCGGCGGCTCCGTATTGTAAAACGCAATGAATCCTTCTTCTTTATTTTTTCTCCCCGAAAGCAAATATATAGAGTTGGAGTCGAGGTCGGAGGAGCTCCAGGGGGCCCACGAGGTAGGGGGCGCGCCCTAGGGGGGCAGGCGCACCCCCACCCTTGTGGCTAGGGTGTGGGCCCCCTGGACTTCATCTTTTGCAAGGATTTTTTGTTATTTCCAAAAAGATGTTCCGTGAAGTTTCAGGTCATTCCGAGAACTTTTGTTTCTGCACATAAATAACACCATGGTAATTCTGCTGAAAACAGCGTCAGTCCGGGTTAGTTCCATTCAAATCATGCAAGTTAGAGTCCAAAACAAGGGCAAAAATGTTTGGAAAAGTAGATACGACGGAGACGTATCAACTCCCCCAAGCTTTAACCTTTGCTTGTCCTGAAGCAATTCAGTTGGCAAACTGAAAGTGATAAAGAAAAACTTTTACAAACTTTGTTTGTTCTTGTTGTTGTAAATATGTAAAGCCAGCATTCAAGTTTTCAGCAAAGATTATGAACGAACCATATTCACAATAACATTTAGGTCCCATGTTTACTCATATCAATGGCATAATCAACTAGCGAGCAATAATAATAAATCTCGGATGACAACACTTTCTCAAAACAATCATAATATGATATAACAAGATGGTATCTCGCTAGCCCTTTCTGAGACCGCAAAACATAAATGCAGAGCACCTTTAAAGATCAAGGACTGACTAGACATTGTAATTCATGGTAAAAGAGATCCAGTCAAGTCATACTCAATGTAAACTAACAGTAATGAATGCAAATGACAACGGTGCTCTCCAACTGGTGATTTTTAATAAGAGGATGATGACTCAACATGAAAGTAAATAGATAGGCCCTTCGCAGAGGGAAGCATGGATTCATAGAGGTGCCAGAGCTCGGTTTTGAAATAGAGGTGAATAATATTTTGAGCGGTATACTTTCATTGTCAACATAACAACCAAGAGATGGCGATATCTTCCATGATACACACATTATAGGCGGTTCCCAAACAGATTGGTAAAGTTTATACTCCCCCTCCACCAACAAGCATCAATCCATGGCTTGCTCAAAACAACGAGTGCCTCCAACTAACAAGAGTCTCAGGGGGAGTTTGGTTTGCAATTATTTTGATTTAGTTTGCATAAAGCATGGGACTGGACATCCCGGGGACCAACCATTTTCTCGTGAGTGAGGAGCGAAGTCCACTCCTCTTGAGAATAACCCGCCTAACATGGAAGATACGGACAACCCTAGTTGATACATGAGCTATTCGAGCTTACAAAACGGGATATTTATTTGAAGGTTTAGAGTTTGGCACATACAAATTTACTTGGAACGACAGGTAGATACCGTATATAGGTAGGTCTGGTGGACTCATATGGAATAACTTTGGGGTCTATGGAGTTGCATGCACAAGCAGTATTCCCGCTTAGTACAGGTGAAGGCTAGCAAAAGACTGGGAAGCGACCAGCTAGAGAGCGACAACCATCATGAACATGCATTAAAATTAATCAACACCGAATGCAAGCATGAGTAGGATATAATCCACCATGAACATAAATATCGTGAAGGCTATGTTGATTTTGTTTCAACTACATGCGTGAACATGCGCCAAGTCAAGTCACTTAAATCATTCAGAGGAGGATACCACCCTATCATATCACATCACAACCATTTTAATAGCATGTTGGCACGCAAGGTAAACCATTATAAGCTCCTAGCTAATCAAGCATGGCACAAGAAACTATGATCTCTAGTTGTCATTGCAAACATGATTATTCATAATAGGCTGAATCAGAAACGATGAACTAATCATATTTACAAAAACAAGAGAGGTCGAGTTCATACCGACTTTTCTCATCTCAGTCAGTCCATCATATATCGTCATAATTACCTTTCACTTGCACGACCGAATGATGTGAATAATATTAAGAGTGCACGTGCATTGGACTAAGCTGGAATCTGCAAGCATTCAATAAACAGGAGAAGACAAGGCAATATGGGCTCTTTTGTCAGATCAACAATAATGCATATAAGAGTCACTTCAAAAATTTAATCATGGTCTTCTCCTATTGACCCCCAAAGAAAAGAAAAGAAATAAAACTATTTACACGGGAAAGCTCCCAACAAGCAAAAGAAGAACATGAAATATTTTTGGGTTTTCTTTTTAATTAGTACTACAAGCATGGAAAGTAAACTAATTAAAAGCTACAACTAATTTTTTGGGTTTTTCTTAAGGTTTATTAAACACACAAGAAGAAAGCATAAAAAGGGAACTAAACTAGCATGGATGATACAATGAAAAAGTATGAGCACCGACATCTAGCAATAAGTGTGTGAACATGAATGTAATGTCGGTGGGAAATACGTACTCCCCCAAGCTTAGGCTTTTGGCCTAAGTTGGTCTATGGCCACGACTGGCCTGGCAGATATCCATAGTAATAGTTGGGGTCGTACTGCGATGAAGAAGACTCTGATTGCCACTGGTTGGCAATCATCTCCGGATCCCAATGGTAATTAGACTATCGTGGAGGATCAACTTGTGGTTCCAACTCTGGCTCTGTGGCTGATGTAGGGTTCCGGTAGGCATGAATAGCCTCTAACGGAACAAGGTACTGGCCTGAAGATAAATCAAACAAGGAAGGATCAGGCAGGGTAATAGTCTCAGGATGATGTTTATGAAAGAACAATTTGTATTTAAGCTCCCCTTCCCTATTCTTAACAATAAAATCGTGTGCCACCATACTCTTATAATCTAAATAAACACGAGGCATCAATTTTTCTTCCTTCTCATAATGCCTAATAGGTATGTTAAAATGTGCAGCTAGGCGTGAAGCATAGATGCCCCCAAAGATGGGGCCGTTTGTACGGTTCAGACTTAACCGTTTAGCAATAATACCACCCATACTAACAGAGTTATCACTGAATAAACCATGGAACAAAATAATAATATCAGGAACACTAAGGTTTCCACAGCTTCCATGACCAATTAAGCAACGACTAGCAAATATTGCAAAGTAGCGTAAAACAGGAAAATGTATGCTAGTGATTCGTGCATCGGAAACCTTCCTCGTTTCCCCTACAATGATGGTATCAATAAACCCATCCACATCACCGCGAGGTGGTTCCTCTGTCGTGCCCTCGAAAGGGACCAAACAAACCTGACAAAAATCATAAAGTGACATCTCCTTATGCTCATCATATAAATAAAACTCCACTGTAGGTGGTGAGCTCCTAGAATGGAAATGAAAGTTTTGCACAAAGATATTGGTGAGTAAGAGATACTGGTCGCGTTGGTCATGGAGGAAGGCGGTGAGGCCTGTATTCTCAGCCAATTCACAAAAATCATCATAAATCCCGGCTACTCTCAAGAAATCATCGGAGGGCCATTCACATGGCCTAACCTCCGCGGTGCGAGGCAGATTATATTTGGGCTTCTTTGCTTCTTCATTTTGCTTTTCCTTCGAGCTTCGGCTCGATGAGCCCCTCAAAGATCTCATCATTATTCTCTGAAAAATTCTGAAATTATTAGTAATTTAAACAAAAGTGAACCAAGCTCAACAAAATTGATAGCAACAACTCCTACAAGTGCCTAGAGCCTATATCATGCATCAAAACTACTTGGAACCATATAAATTTGACATGCAAGCTCAAGAACAGGGTCACCTAGGCAACACAAATTTTGCAATGAATAAAGCACTAGAACAAAAACTAATTGGACCAATGGAGGAGTCACATACGAAGGAACAATCTCCCCAAGCAATTTTGTGAGAGGTGCTTTGAGCAAGGAGATCGAAAATGGCAGCAAAATGAGCTTGGACTCGGGTTTGAGCTGGATATTCGTGTTTGTGGGAGGAAGAAGGAGTGTGTGGGTGCAGGAATAAGTGGAGGAGGGCCACCATGGGCCCACCAGGTAGGGGGGTGCGCCCAGGGGGGTAGGGCGCGCCCTCCACCCTTGTGGCCAGGTGGATATCCCTCGTGCTGTGTTCTCGGTGCCAAATATTCTCAAATATTCCAGAAAAAATCATATTTAAATTTCAGGGCATTTGGAGAACTTTTATTTTCGGGGTATTTTTATATTGCACGGATAATTCAGATAACAGACAGAGAAATACTATTTTTATTTTATTTAATATAAATAACAAAAAGTAAAAGGAGGGTATAGAAGGTTGTGCCTTCTAGTTTCATCCATCTCATGCTCATCAAAAGGAATCCACTAACAAGGTTGATCAAGTCTTGTTAACGAACTCATTCCGAATAACATGGAACCGGAGAAATTTCGAATAACACTATGTTACCTCAACGGGGATATGCACATCCTCAATAATAAGAATATCATATTTCTTCTTGACAATAGGAAGAGGAAATTCAAAACCTCCAAATATAATTGATGGAATTTTTCCAATAGAGTTGATACTATGAACTTGAGGTTGTTTCCTCGGAAAGTGTACCGTATGCTCATTACCATTAACATGAAAAGTGACATTGCCTTTAGTGCAATCAATAAAATTCCCTGCAGTATTCAAAAAGGGTCTTCCAAGAATAATAGACATACTATCGTCCTCGGGAATATCTCTCAATCCGGGCATACCATAGGCTAGCTTCTAGACAATTTGAGTATATGTTCACTGACAGAACTATTCTCCTCCATCTTGCAGCTATCGAACTTATTGGAGACTTCATATCTCTCAATCCGGGCATTTGCTTGAAATATTAACTTCAACTCCTGAACATCTCATATGCTCCATGACGTTCAAAACGTCGTTGAAGACCCGGTTCTAAGCCGTAAAGCATGGCGCACTGAACTATCGAGTAGTCATCAGCTTTGCTCTGCCAGACGTTCATAACATCTGGTGTTGCTCCTGCAGCAGGCTTGGAACTTAGCGGTGCTTCCAGGACGTAATTCTTCTGTGCAGAAATGAGGATGATCCTCAAGTTACGGACCCAGTCCGTGTAATTGCTACCATCATCTTCCAACTTTGCTTTCTCAAGGAACGCATTAAAATTCAACGGAGCAACAACATGGGCCATCTATCTACAATCAACATAGAAAAGCAAAATACTATCAGGTACTAAGTTCATGATAAATTTAAGTTCAATTAATCATATTACTTAAGAACTCCCACTTAGAAAGACATCCCTCTAATCTTCTAGGTGATCACGTGATCCAAATCAACTAAACCATAACCGATCATCACGTGAAATGGAGTAGCTTTCAATGGTGAACATCAATATGTTGATCACATCTACTATATGATTCACGCTCGACCTTTCGGTGTCAGTTCCGAGGCCATATCTGCATATGCTAGGCTCGCCACGTTTAACCTGAGTATTATGCGTGTGCGAAAACTGGCTTGCACCTGTTGTAGAGCTTATCACACCCGATCATCATGTGGTGTCTGGGCACGACGAACTTTGGCAACAGTGCATACTCAGGGAGAACACTTTTATCTTGAAATTTAGTGAGAGATCATCTTATAATGCTACCGTCAATCAAAGCAAGATAAGATGCATAAAAGATAAACATCACATCCAATCAATATAAGTGATATGATATGGCCATCATCATCTTGTGCTTGTGATCTCGATCTTCGAAGCACCGTCATGATCACCATCGTCACCGGCGCGACACATTGATCTCCATCGTAGCATCGTTGTTGTCTCGCCAATCTTATGCTTCCACGACTATCGCTACCGCTTAGTGATAAAGTAAAGCATTACAGCGCAATTGCATTGCATACAATAAAGCGACAACCATATGGCTCCTGCCAGTTGCCGATAACTCGGTTACAAAACATGATCATCTCATACAATAAAATTTAGCATCATGTCTTGACCATATCACATCCGAATATGCCCTGCAAAAACAAGTTAGACGTCCTCTACTTTGTTGTTGCAAGTTTTACGTGGCTGCTACGGGCTTAAGCAAGAACCGTTCTTACCTACACATCAAAACCACAACAATAGTTTGTCAAGTTGGTGCTGTTTTAACCTTCGCAAGGACCGGGCGTAGCCACACTTGGTTCAACTAAAGTTGGAGAAACTAACACCCGCCAGCCACCTGTGTGCAAAGCACGTCGGTAGAACTAGTCTCGCATAAGCATACGCGTAATGTCGGTCCGGGCCGCTTCATCCAACAATACCGCCGAACCAAAGTATGACATGCTGGTAAGCAGTATGAGTTATATCGCCCACAACTCACTTGTGTTCTACTCGTGCACAACATCAACGCATAAAACCTAGGCTCTGATACCACTGTTGGGGAACGTAGTAATTTCAAAAAAATTCCTATGCACACGCAAGATCATGGTGATGCATAGCAACGAGAGGGGAGAGTGTTGTCTATGTACCCTCGTAGACCGTTCGCGGAAGCGTTATATCAACGCAGTTGATGTAGTCATACGTCTTCACGTCCGACCGATCCAAGTACCGAAAGCACGCACCTCTGAGTTCTACACACGTTCGGCTCGGTGACGTCCTCGCCTTCTCGATCCAGCAAGAGGGGCTGTCGGTGTCAAAACCGGCGAATCTCGGGTAGGGGGTCCCGAACTGTGCGTCTAGGCGGATGGTAACAGGAGACAAGGGACATGATGTTTTTACCCAGGTTCGGGCCCTCTCGATGGAGGTAAAACCCTACTCTTACTTGATTAATATTGATGATATGGGTAGTACAAGAGTAGATCTACCACGAGATCAAGGAGGCTAAATCCTAGAAGCTAGCCTATGGTATGATTGTTCTTCGTCCTACGGACTAAAACCCTTTGGTTTATATAGACACCAGAGAGGGCTAGGGTTACATAGAGTCGGTTACAATGGTAGGAGATCTACATATCCGTATCGCCAAGCTTGCCTTCCACGCCAAGGAAAGTCCCTTTCGGACACGGGACGAAGTCTTGAATCTTGTATCTTCATAGTCCAGGAGTCCGGCCGAAGGTATAGTCCGGCTATCCGGACACCCCCTAATCCAGGACTCCCTCAGTAGCCCCTGAACCAGGCTTCAATGACGACGAGTCCGACGCGCAGATTGTCTTCGGCATTGCAAGGCGGGTTCCTCCTCCAAGTACTTCATAGAAGATTTTGAACACAAAGGTAGTGTCCGACTCTGCAAAATAAGTTTCCACATATTGCCACAGAGAGAATAATATTTACACAAATCTAATCTGCTGACGTATTCCGTAGCGTGACATCACACCACGGCCAAGTCTTTATTCGAATCGTTTTACTGTCCCACCTCAGCGCGTTTAGCGAGGCCGTTTCCTTGGCACGTCTTGTCAAAGCAGAGATCGTGTCCCCTTATTCCGGGATTCTCGTCAATACGGGCATGGGTAACCCAACCGTACCCATTGGTATGTTTTCTCGATCAAAGGCGAGTCCCAAATGGTCACGGGGAGGGCCCTTGGTATTCAACCTCTTATAAAGAAACCAAGGCCTTACTCCTTTCTTTCATTCTCAAACGAGTTCGCCCTTCACCTCAAGTTCCAACACCCAAGGCTCCAGATTTTAGGCGCTTCGGACCTTCGACAATGTCCGGTTCCGACCTTCGAGGCCGATGGATGCCCTCCTCCGTCATGGAGGAGGACGTGCTGAAGTTGAGAGAGGCTATGTTCTTGACCGGCAAAATCTGGCATAGATTGCCTGCTCAAGGGCAGGTCATTCCCACTCCCAAGCTTGGTGAGAGTGTGGTGTTCATGTCTCACTTCCTTCGGGGGCTAGGCTTCCCGACGGATCCCTTCGTGAGGGGGCTCATGTTTTATTATGGGCTAGAATTTCACGACTTAGCTCTGGAGTCCATCCTCCATATTTCCTCATTCATCGTCGTGTGTGAAGCCTTCCTCCATATTACTCCTCACTTCGGACTATGGCTCAAGACCTTCAAAGTAGAGCCGAAGATGATCGAGGGACGGCACGCGAAGTGCGGAGGTGCTTTTATAAGAAAGAATGCCGGTGCTCCATGGCCCGAGGGCTCTTTTCAAGAGGAGTCCAGCTTATGGCAACGAGAGTGGTTTTACATCACCGTTCCCAGGGGCACCAAGTGGGTGGCACCACCCGCCTTTCGCTCGGGTCCCCCACCACAGCTAGTGTCATGGGTCAATAAAGGACTGGACTGGGGGCCATCCAAGGACGTGCCCTTGTTGCAGGGCCGCATTCGAGTTCTCTTAGAAAGAGACATTAGCCTAGACGTGGTGACGCAAGTCATGTTGATCCGCCGAGCCTTTCCCGGCAAACGTCGCCCCCTTCGCCTGTGGGAGTTCAATCCGGAGGGACCACGAGCTCTCCAGCATTTCATGGGCGCAACGCCCATGGCGATGTACAAATTTTTCTTCGGATCACAAGCAATGTGTCCGGACTTGACCGAGGACGCAGGCCTGAGCTGCAATCACCCGGATACTCAAGTAAGTAGCCTTGTGCCCAGACTCACTATCCGTATATTTATCATAAAATTGCCCCTAAAAGAGTTGTCCTTTAAACATGAGTGGATAGCGAAAGCAAAGCTAATCAGGTGTCCGACCCCCCTCCCCGAGACCATGCCGGATCCCGTGCTAGTCAGGATGTTGGAGGTTGTGCTTTTGGAGGAAAGTGAGGGAGGGGACAAGGAAGCTACAACCTCCTCGAAGAAGGTTGTACGGAAGGGAGGAATCAAAAATTCCTCTCCTCGGGGGAAGAAGAGGACCGCATCTGACGACCCGGAGACCATGGCCTCAAAGCGGGGGAAGAAATCTTCGTCAGAGGATCCTGCGCCGGGGGATACTTCGGCCGAATTATGCCCTCAGGGGGATCATCCCTCCACCGAGCCGTAAGTAGAGAGGATTTTTTCTTTTTAAGAAATGAGAGAAATCCTTGCGTTATATCTGAGAAGAGTAATCGAAAATTTACCTTGTAGCTCGGACCTTAGCCCTTCTCAGCAGAGCTCAATTTCGGGGGATCTTCTTTCGGAGATGATGGAGAGCGGAACGCCTCCCCCTGCCATACCGCCTTGCGAGGCGGGTGACCCCGAGGTATCGTCGCGGAGGGTTTCTTCGAATCCGGCAGGGCCGGAAGGTAGTCATATGGCCCCCCAAAGCCCTCCGCGTCCGGCCTTCGAAAAGGGCCATTGTACGAGTCCGGCACCGTCTGGTGCGTGGTCGGAGGAGCTGAAGGATCTGCTAGGGTAAGCATCTATCTCAGAGGAGCAACGTGCATTCATGGGTACGGTGATTGAGAGGATTTCATCCGCGGAGAGTGGATTGCACGAGGCTGTCAGGAGTTTACTGACAGGTTTTTGAGGTACGCGAAATAATGTAGCCTTTTTGGATAGTTGCGCATAAATAAGATGCGCCCTGTGTAGATAGTAGCCCCTGAGACTCTGTGCGTTGTCAAAAGTGATGGCGCGCAGAGGATCATAATCCCAGGTCTAATATGCCGCCTTCATACGTAGGTGGCAAAGTGTCCGGTGGCCAGCCAGACTGATGAATTTGCCGAGCTAAAGCGGCATCTTAACATAGCAGATGCCGACATCGCTCTTGTCAGCAAGCGGCTTGACGAGGCACAAGGTATGTAATTACTTCAGCGACACCTGGTAAGAGGAGCTTTATGCCAGTATCTTACAATGTGTGCGCTTGATGCAGATGGTGCTGCTGCCATGGAGAATCTTTGGGCGGAACTTGCCCAAGCCAAGGAGCAAGCCAGGAAAAGTGATGCGGCTGCCGGAAACGCAATTGAAGAGCTGAAAGACGAACAGGCTGCTCACTGCCGAAGCAAGAAGGAAATGGCCGAGATGGCTGTGAAGCTGAAGAGCGCTGCTGACCGTTGCAAGCTTCTTGAAAAAGAAGATCAGGCGGAACAGACGGACCTGGAGAAGGCCATTGCCGATGCCAAGGATGCTCGCTCTGTGATGAGAGCTATGAAGGAGGAGCTGCGTCAGGCCGGAGAGATCGCGACTGGAAAGCCCTATATGCCGCGGAGGATGTTCTGTGATCCTAAACATGCTCCGTTAGACCGGATGTGGAGTACGGCGGACACCTATCTGGATTTGGCAGCGAGTGCCGCAGATGCGGTCGAACACTTCCGAGATCAAGAAGATCGCGAAGTGGAAAAGCTTTTTTGGTCGCAGTTCCACAATCCGGAGCGTCCACTGCCATTAGCCGATCGTTTGGCCGAATGGGCCGAGCTAAATAGGTTATCCGGACGCGCCATGAAGTATGTCATGAGTCATCTGTGGCCAGAGAGGCTAGAGCCGAAAAGTTATTTCAAATTGGTGCAGCAGTTCCTTGGTGCGGCGCCGCATATCAATGCGATGAAGAGGTCAGTGTGCATAGAGGGTGCACGGATGGCTCTTGCCCGTGTCAAGACATACTGGGCGGAAATGGAGGCCACCGTTGTTGCATCCCCAGACTCGGATGGAAGCCAAGTACCCGCCGAGCACTATTTTCAGGAAGTTCTACAAGGCACTTGTTTAATAGAGACGCAGTGCTCGAAGGATATTATATTCGAATAGCATATATTATTGTAAAACAATATTTTGATAAATTGTAGAAGCTTTTTATACTTGTGCCTACAAGTATTATAATACCTCCTGTGCGGCCGTTTAACATATATGTATATATAATCTGAAAGATGGCAGTTGTCGGCTTCAGTCCCCACGCACATAATGCGGGGGTGTTCGCAGAAGGTGCATTTTCACACTTGATCCAACGTCTTGGTCCTACAAAGGAGGTGATAGCGCAGCGAACTAGGCAATCGGACTATGATGCTTTATCACTTTCACTTAGCCATAGGAGTTTGACAGTGAGGCTACTTATATAGCCCCTGGTGGCGCCTGTGCTCGCCCGAACTCGGGGCGCGTATGTGCCTGGCCGAGAAGCGGCCCTTCGTTAATGCGGAGGAATCCTAAAGATTCCAGTAAGTCATCGAGTGGTTGACCAGTCTCACGCTATATCATGACAGTCAGTTTTCGGCTTTCTCTACTGAGGTGCTCGCCTGGCCGAACCGGGGCACAATCGCAGTAGTTCTCCTGGTACCGCCTTAGCCGATAGAGCGGAACATAAGGTAGCAAAACACAGGAGCCGGGCAAACCCAACATTTGACCAAAGACATGATTCGGAGCTGATGCATATAAGGCCAAACTCGCGACGCCGAACACTCCCTAAGGTATTCGGTCTTTATGAGGGCGGGCGGCATAACACCCTTAGTAATAAGCCCCTAGTGTCCAGGTACGCGCAAAACTCTGACGTGTCCGCATGCCAAAACGCCAGCCTCCTCCTTGGTTATACCAAGAAACTAGGGGATGTGTATCAACAAGAGACAATAAAAAAGGTTACGCAGGGTCTTAATCTGAAAAGAATCCTTGGAACGGGTCCCTGCTGCACGTCTGCGCCTGTGTCTCTGTTGTGTCGTATCCTGGACGGGCGTAGCACGGTGTTCATCTGTAAAAGAGAGGAACTTAGTTGAAGAAAGATCGTGCCGAACATGAGTTATACTAAATAAACAAAGTATAAATCGAAATGGGTAAAATTGAGCTTTATTGTCTCTTGTTTTATATGCGCAGAGCCCCTAGTACAGGGGTATACGACTATTAAGCCTTTATCAATTGTATGTTTATGCCGGACTCGTCTAGCCGTGTCCCTGGTCTTGACGACCTGTTTAGGTGCTTTGGCTGGTGAAGCCGCTTTATTGTGGGGCTGTCAAGGCAGCCGCACTGTCTTCCGCGCGGGAGGAACACTCAATGTTTCCCCTTTAATGAGATGATGCCTTGTGGACCGGGCATCTTAAGCGTAAGATATGCATAATGCGGTATTGCGTTAAAGCGGGTGAAAGCTTCGCGTCCCAGCAGTGCTTGATAGCTACTTGAGAATGGGGCGATGTGGAAAGTTAGCTGTTCGCAACGGAAGTTATCGGGGGAGCCGAACATAACTTCTAGCCGGAGAGAACCCATGCAACGGGCATCCGAACCTGGCGTTACCCCTTGAAAGGAGGTTTTGCTATGGCGAATTTTTGTTGGGTCTATCCCCGTGTTGCGGATTGTGTCCTGGTATAATAGGTTTAGGCCACTGCCGCCGTCCATTAGGACATTTGTAAAGTGGAGTCCGCCGATTATTGGATCTAATACCAAGGCAGTCCAGCCTGCGTTCCGGATACTTCTAGAGTAATCCTGATGGTCGAAGGTGATCGGTTTTAACAACCATTGGCGAGACTCCTTTGGGATAGGCCGTATGGCGTGTATCTCTGTTGGCGCCATTCTGTTCGTCATGTGAATTAAGTTTACTGTTTTGACTTCTTGTGGGAAATCCTTTTGTTTCCTGGTGCTCTGCTCGTGGGGTTCGTCGTCGTCCTCACTTGGTGTGTCGAGCCCCTTGTGTTCGGCGTTGAGTTTGCCGGATTGCTTGAAAACCCAAAAATCTCTGTGGGTATGGTTCACAGGTTTCCCGGGAGTACTGTGTATTTGACATATCTTGTCCAAGATTTTGTTTAAGTTGGATAGCTCGTCCGTGTTATCCTTGAGGGGCGGCTTTCTCTGATTCTGCCGCGAGCTTTTGAATACGGCGTTGACCACCATGCTCTTTGGGCTGTTTCCCTTATTCCGGCGCTGGTCCTTGCTGCGTCGGGGTTTTCCGTTTCCATCCCTAACTTCAGATGTACTTGGGTCGCTGGTGCTACATCTTGCCAACCAGATGTCCTCTCCTGCGCAAAGGGGGGTCATGAGGCTTGTTAATCCGGCCATTGTTCTTGGCTTTTCTTGGCCGAGGTGTCTGGCGAGCCATTCGTCTTGAACGTTATGCTTAAAAGCTGCTAGGGCTTCGGCGTCCGGACAGTCGACTATCTGATTCTTTTTAGTAAGAAATCTGTTCCAGAATTTCCGGGCTGACTCTCCGGGCTGTTGAGTTATGTGACTTAGATCGTCTGCATCCGGAGGGCGGACATAGGTCCCTTGAAAATTTGCCCGGAAAGCATCCTCAAGCTCTTCCCAACTTCCATTGGTGTTTTCGGGAAGGCTTTTGAGCCAATGCCGGGCTGGCCCTTTAAGCTTGAGGGGTAAGTATTTTATGGCGTGGAGGTCATCTCCTCTGGCCATGTGTATGTGGAGGATATAATCCTCGATCCAGACCCCAGGGTCTGTTGTTCCGTCGTACGCCTCTATGTTTACGGGCTTGAATCCCGCTGGAAATTCATGGTCCATCGCCTCATTGGTGAAACATAGGGGGTGTGCGGCACCCCTGTATTTGGGTGTGCCGTGATGTTCGGATATTTGTTGTGTTGCATTGCTTACTAGAGCTTGCTTTCTTGGCCCGTAGATAGATCTGGCTGGGCCATCTTTTTGATGCAGATCCTTTGGTGGATCGCGTGCCGGCTTGTGTGCGGCACCGCTTGTCGCTCCATGCTGGCCATGCGGTCATCTATCCGACCGGGTGGCTTTCCTATTTTTTGACTGCGGGGGCTCTAAGGCCTCCTCGTCAAATTCAGGCAATAGCTTTCGCTTTGGATAGCTTTTTGTGCGGTGACTGCCGCCATATTTGTCTGCGGTGTTGCATACTTTGCTCCATCTGATTCTGAGTGCATCTTCCGCAGTTTTGAGCTTCCGCTTCTGCTTTTTCAGGCTACGCGCAGTGGCGGCGAGCCTTTTGTGGAGGTTCTTCTTCTCTATGAGCCTATCCGGCATAAGGTCGTCCGGACAGTTGTTTTCGCCGGGGATGGGGTGTTCGTTTTGTTTATCCAAGTTTCCCTGTTCATACGGTTGCTCGAAGGCATGTTCGTTGTCCGCCGGCTCGTCCTGCTCTATGGCTGGGTCTGTATGGCTGCTGTCTCTGTCGAGGCGGGGCTTGGAGCGGCGCTTACGTCGCCACTTTGATTGCTTTTCGAGTGAATGATCCCTCGTTGCATCCCTGTGTTCCTCGTCGTCGCTTCCTTTGGGTGTGTCCACCATGTATACATCATGAGATGAGGTGGCTGTCCAGTGCCTTATAGGCGTTGGTTCATGTTCATCTCCTACATCATCGTCCATACCGTCGATGTCTTCGGAGTCGAAGTCGAGCACGTCGTTTAAATTATTGACAGTGGCTATGAAGTGGGTGGTGGGTGGGCATCGAATTTCTTCATCGTCCACATCCCAATCCTGCCGGTCATAGTCCGGCCAGGACTCTCCTGATAAAGAGAGAGAGAGACCTGAGTGAATTCAGAATGTCGCCGAAGGGCGAGTGCTGAAAGATGTCTGTGGCGGTGAACTCCATGATCGGCGCCCAATCGGATTCGATCGGTAGGGGCGCGGAGGGCTCGGAGTCCGGAGAGGAGTCCGACATCTTGGAGTCACGGGCTTCGTAGAGGACAAGGCTGGTGCTCGGCTTGATCGCCGTAGAGATTGCAGCCCCCGAGGCGGTGTCTAACCACCCATCCTCGATTGGTGTGGTCGGCTCCGAGCCAAGGGTCGGAGCGGACACAGGTGCGGCCTCCAGGGCACTATTCGGCGGCAGAGCTAGATCATGCCCACCGGGACAGTGCGGCGCGCTCGGCTGCGGCTCAGATCCATCGAAGATCAAGTCTCCGCGGTCGTCCGCTGTGTAGTTTAAACTTCCAAATCTGAGCTGACGGCCAGGGGCGTAGCTTTCGATCTGCTCCAGATGGCCAAGTGAATTGGCCCGCAGTGCAAAGCCGCCAAATACGAAGATCTGTCCGGGGAGAAAAGTCTCACCCTGGATCGCATCGTCGTTGATGATCGGAGGAGCCATCGGGCCTAAAAGTGATGACACAGAGGAACTCTCAATGAAAGCACCAATGTCGGTGTCAAAACCGGCGGATCTCGGGTAGGGGGTCCCGAACTGTGCGTCTAGGCGGATGGTAACAGGAGACAAGGGACACAATGTTTTTACCCAGGTTCGGGCCCTCTCGATGGAGGTAAAACCCTACTCCTACTTGATTAATATTGATGATATGGGTAGTACAAGAGTAGATCTACCATGAGATCAAGGAGGCTAAACCCTAGAAGCTAACCTATGGTATGATTGTTCTTCGTCCTACGGACTAAAACCCTCCGGTTTATAGACATCGGAGAGGGCTAGGGTTACACAGAGTCAGTTACAATGGTAGGAGTTCTACATATTCGTATCACAAAGCTTGCCTTCCACGCCAAGGAAAGTCCCTTCCGGACACGGGACGAAGTCTTCAATCTTGTATCTTCATAGTCCAGGAGTCCGGCCGAAGGTATAGTCCGGCTATCCGGACACCCCCTAATCTAGGACTCCCTCAGGGGCGAAGTAGTAGATGAGTTCCGGCAGCACGACGGCGTGGTGACGGTGTTGGTGAAGAACAAATCTCCGTAGGGCTTCGCCTAAGCACTACGAAAACTATGACGGAGGATAAACTAGAGGGGACAGGGTCGACACATGGCTTGGTGTTTCTTGATGTGTCATTGGTGCTAGCCCTACCCCTCTATTTATATGTTGAGCCCTGGGGTCGAAACTTGGAGTAAAAGCCTCCTCAAAGTCGGTTTCACCCAAAAGGCATGAGTCCTTCTTGGACTCCAGGGCTAGACGCCAGGGTTCCCGGCGTCTACCCCCTAGACGCCAGGGTTCCTGGCGTCTAGCCTCTGGTCTCCGCAAAGCATCCTTTTGCACTTTCCAAAAGCCTCGTGGGCTTTCCCCTTTGGCCCAGATAAAGTGTTCTCGTGCCCAAACATTTCGGGAAACATCCGTAACCCCTTCCGGTGAATTCCGGAACCCTTCTGGAGATCAAACACTACTATCCCATATATCAAACTTTATCTCCGGACCATTTCGGAGTTCCTCGTCATGTCCGTGATCTCATCCCGGACTCCGAACAACATTCGGTCATCAACATACATAACTCATATAGTACTATATCGTCAATGAACGTTAAGCGTGCGGACCCTACGGGTTCAAGAACTATGTAGACATGACCGAGACACCTCTCTGGTCAATAACCAATAGCGGAACCTAGATGCCCATATTGGCTCCTACATATTCTACGAAGATCTTTATCGGTTAGACCGCATAACAACATACGTTGTTCCCTTTGTCATCGGTATGTTACTTGCCCGAGATTCGATCGTCGGTATCACAATACCTATTTCAATCTCGTTACCGACAAGTCTCTTTACTCGTTCCATAATACATCATCCCGCAACTAACTCATTAGTTGCAATGCTTGCAAGGCTTATAGTGATGTGCATTACCGAGTGGGCCCAGAGATACCTCTCCGACAATCGGAGTGACAAATCCTAATCTCGAAATACGCCAACCCAACAAGTACCTTTGGAGACACCTGTAGAGCACCTTTATAATCACCCAGTTACGTTGTGACGTTTGGTGGCACACAAAGTGTTCCACCGGTAAACGGGAATTGCATAATCTCATAGTCATAGGAACATGTATAAGTCATGAAGAAAGCAATAGCAACAAACTAAACGATCAAGTGCTAAGCTAACATAATGGGTCAAGTCAATCACATCATTCTCCTAATGATGTGATCCGGTTAATCAAATGACAACTCATGTATATGCTTAGGAAACTTAACCATCTTTGATCAATGAGCTAGTCAAGTAGAGGCATACTAGTGACACTCTGTTTGTCTATGTATTCACACATGTATTATGTTTCCGGTTAATACAATTCTAGCATGAATAATAAACATTTATCATGAAATAAGGAAATAAATAATAACTTTATTATTGCCTCTAGGGCATATTTCCTTCAGTTGGCTCCCACATGTTCCACGATGATCTCATCGGATGAACCACGATGTCGAGGATTCAATCAATCCCGTATTCAATTCCCTTTGTCAATCAGTATGTTACTTGCCCGAGATTCGATCATCGGTATCCCAATATCTCGTTCAATCTCGTTACCGGCAAGTCACTTTACTCGTACTGTAATGCATGATCCCATGACTAAACACTTGGTCACATTGAGCTCATTATGATGATGCATTACCGAGTGGGCCCAGAGATACCTCTTAGTCATACGGAGTGACAAGTCCCAGTCTCGATCCGTGTCAACCCAACAGATACTTTCGGGGATACCTGTAGTATACCTTTATAGTCACCCAGTTACGTTGTTGGTACACCCAAAGCACTACTACGGCATCCGGGAGTTACATGATCTCATGGTCTAAGAAAATGATACTTGACATTGGAAAAGCCCTAGCAAACGAACTACACGATCTTGTGCCATGCTTAGGATTGGGTCTTGTCCATCACATCATTCTCCTAATGATGTGATCCCGTCATCAACGACATCCAATGTCCATGGTCAGGAAACCATAACCATCTATTGATCAACGAGCTAGTCAACTAGAGGCTTACTAGGGACATGGTGTTGTCTATGTATCCACACATGTATCTGAGTTTCCAATCAATACAATTCTAGCATGGATAATAAACGAATATCATGAACAAGGAAATATAATAATAACTAATTTATTATTGCCTCTAGGGAATATTTCCCAACCCGAGATCTACTGGCTTTGACACTGACATTGGTGCTTTCATTGAGAGTTCCACTATGCCGTCATCGAAAGGCTCGATGGCATCATCGATCATCTACAATAATTCTGCCGGGAAGGAGATTTTTCTCCCCAGCCAGATCTTCGTATTCGGCAGCTTCGCACTGCGGGCCAAATCGGTTGGCCACCTGGAGCAGATCGACAGCTACGCCCCTGGTCACCAGATTAGTTTTGGAAATTTGAACTATGTCGCCGACACCCAAGGAGACTTGATCTTCCAAGGGTTCGCGGCTCCAACCATCACTCCAGCCTTAGAGCCGGAGCGCATCACCAGGTCCGAAGACGGGATTTTAGAGCCCGCTGGACTATCTGCGAATATAGAGCTCAATGTTGGAGAACCGGAGAGGATAGCGCCACCGGAAGCCATCACAAAGCCGGACACTTCTCCGGACACTAGCTCCAAACACTCGCAGTACATTTCTTGCGAGCTCGGCTGGAGAACTTTAGTCCCCGTCCAAACCTCGCTCTTAAACGAGGCTCTGGACCTAATGCGATCCCTCGCCATCACAGAGGAACCACTTCTGAATTGCACCCAACCTGGAGTAGGGGCTGAAAATAGGGAATTTTACTTCCCACCCACCACCCACTTTATAGCCACTCTCGAGGATCTAACTGACATGCTCGACTACAACTCTGAAGACATCAATGGTATGGATGATGATGCCGGAGAGGAGCAAGCCCAAAACCCTCCGTTCACCGGACACTGGGTGACCACCTCCTCATACGACGTGTACATGGTGGGCACACCTAAAGAAGGCAACAACGATGATGAGAAGGATCCAGTCGAGGACGAGCCTCCTGAGACACAGCCAAAGCGTCGATGTCAGCGGCGCCGCTCTAAATCGTGTCGCAGAAAGGGCAGCAATATCGGCACCCGAGACGATGATACTCCAGAGAACTCCGAAGACCAAGAATACCCCATCGAACAAACATATGAACAGGATGATCGGGAGGACGGGCAGGTCGACCCTGACGAGCAAGCAGGGAACGAAGACTCGGAGGATATCAACTACCTACCACTCTCCGAGGATGACATGAGCCTCGGCGAGGAGGATTTCATCATGCCAGAGGAACCCTCGAACAAGAGCGCTTTAAGCGCCAGCTAATAGCCACTGCTAGAAGCCTAAAGAAAAAGCAGCAGTAGCTTCAAGCTAACCAAGATCTGCTCAACGACAGATGAACTAATGTCCTGGAAGCCGAAGAATACGGCCTCGAACGCCCAATGAAGAGTTACCCAAAGCATAAACTGCTAACCTAATTCGATGATGAGGCGCTGGAGCCCATGCTACCTCTTGAGTACTGCGTTCGTTTTCCCTCAAAGAGGAAAGGGTGATACAACAAAGTAGCATAAGTATTTCCCTTAGTTTTTGAGAACCAAGGTATCAATCCAGTAGGAGGCCACACGCAAGTCCCTCGTACCTACACAAACAAATACGAACCTCGAAACCAACACGATAAAGGGGTTGTCAATCCCTTGATGGTCACTTACGAGAGTGAGATCTCATAGATATGATAAGATAATATTTTTGGTATTTTTATAATAACGATAAAAAGTAAAGATTGCAAAATAAACGGTGCAAGGAATAACTTGATAACGGGAGATTACTATGATGAGAATAGACCCGGGGCCATAGGTTTCACTAGTGGCTTCTCTCAAGATAGCATAAGTATTACGGTGGGTGACTGACTCCTGCCTGCATCAAGTACTATTACTCCACACATCGACCGCTATCTAGCATGCATCTAGAGTATTAAGTTCATAAGAACAGAGTAACACATTAGGTAAGATGACATGATGTAGAGGGATAAACTCAATCAATATGATATAAACCCCATCTTTTTAACATCGATGGTAACAATACAATGCGTGTCATTTGCCTTTCTATCACTGGGATCAAGCACCGCAAGATTGAACCCAAAGTTAAGCACTTCTCCCATTGCAAGAAAGATCAATCTAGTAGGCCAAACCAAACTGATAATTCGAAGAGACTTGCAAAGATAACCAATCATGCATAAAAGAATTCAGAGAAGATTCAAATATTGTTCATAGTTAGACTTGATCATAAACCCACAATTCATCGGATCTCGACAAACACACCACAAAAAGAGTTACATCAAATAAAAAGAGAGAGAAGAAGCCATCTAGCTACTAGCTATGGACCCGAAGGTATGAAACAAACTACTCACACATCATCGGAGAGGCCATGGAGTTGATGTAGAGGCCCTCCGTGATCAATGCCCCCTCCGGCGGAGCTTCGGAAAAGGCCCCAAGATGGGATCTCTTGGGTATAGAAGGTTGTGGCGTTGGAAATAGGGTTTCGTGGTGCTCCTGGATGTTTTTGGGGTATATGAATATATATAGGAGAAAGAAGTAGCTCGGTGGAGCAACGAGGGCCCACAAGGAGGGAGGGCATGCCCAGGGGGTAGGCGCGCTCCCCTGCCTCGTGGCCGCCTCGTTGATTGCTTGACGTCCACTCCAAGTCCTCTGGATCACGCTTGTTCCAAAAATCACGCTCCCGAAGGTTTCATTCCGTTTGGACTCCATTTGATATCCGTTTTCTGTGAAACACTGAAGTAGGCAAAAAAACAACAATTTGCACTGGGCCTTGGGTTAATAGGTTAGTCCGAAAAATAATATAGAAGTGTAAAATAAAGCCCATTAACATCCAAAACGGAATATATAATAGCATGGAACAATAAAAAATTATAGATACGTTGGAGACGAATCAAGCATCCCCAAGCTTAATTCCTACTCGTCCTCGAGTAGGTAAATGATAATAACAGAATTTTTGATGTGGAATGCTTTCTAGCATATTCTTAATGTAAATCTCTTTATTGTGGCATGAATATTCAGATCCGAAAGATTCAAGGTAAAAGTCTAATATTGGCATACAATTAGTAATACTTCAAGAATACTAACTAAGCAATTATGTCTTCTCAAAATAACATGGCAAAAGAAAGTTCATCCCTACAAAATCATATAGTTTGGTCATGCTCCATTTTCGTCACACAAGAATGCTCTCATCATGCACAACCCCGATGACAAGCCGAGCAATTGTTTCACACTTTAGTAATCTCAAACTTTTTTCAACTTTCACGCAATACATGAGCGTGAGCCATGGATATAGCACCATGGGTGGAATAGAATATGATGATGGGGGTTATGTGAAGAAGACAAAAAAGGAGAAAGTCTCACATCGACGCGGATAATCAATGGGCTAGGGAGATGCCCATCAATTGATGTCAATGCAAGGAGTAGGGATTGCCATGCAACGGATGCACTAGAGCTATAAATATATGAAAGCTCAACAAAAGAAACTAAGTGGGTGTGCATCCAACTTGCTTGCTCACGAAGACCTAGGGCACTTGAGGAAGCCCATTTTTGGAATATACAAGCCAAGTTCTATAATGAAAAATTCCCACTAGTATATGAAAGTGACAAAACAAGAGACTCTCTATCATAAAGATCATGGTGCTACTTTGAAGCACAAGTGTGGAAAAAAGGATAGTAGCATTGCCCTTTTTTTGCGCCTCCCTTTTTTTATTTGGGATTTCTCTTTTTTTTTCTTTGGGACAATGCTCTATTAATGATGATCATCACACTTCTATTTATTTACAACTCAATGATTACAACTCGATACTAGAACAAAATATGACTCTATATGAATGCCTCCGGTGGTGTATCGGGACGGGCAATGAATCAAGAGTGACATGTATGAAAATTATGAATGGTGGCTTTGCCACAAATACGATGTCAACTACATGATCATGCAAGGCAATATGACAGAGATGATGCGTGTCATGATGAACGGAACGGTGGAAAGTTGCATGGCAATATATCTCAGAATGGCTATGGACATGACATAATAGGTAGGTATGGTGGCTGTTTTGATGAAGATATAAGGAGGTTTATGTGTGACAGAGCGTATCATATCACGGGGTTTGGATGCACCGGCGAAGTTTGCACCAACTCTCAAGGTGAGAAAGGGCATTGCATGGTATCGAAGAGGCTAGCAATGATGGAAGGGTGAGAGTGCGTATAATCCATGTACTCAACATTAGTCATAAAGAACTCACATACTTATTGCAAAAATCTATAGGTCATCAAAAACCAAGTATTACGCGCATGCTCCTAGGGGAATATATTGTTAGGAAAAGACTATCGCTCGTCCCCGACCGCCACTCATAAGGAGGACAATCAAAGAAACACCTCATGCTTCAAATTCGTCACACAACGATCACCATACGTGCATGCTAAGGGACTTGCAAACTTCAACACAAGTATTTCTCAATTTCACAACTACTCAACTAGAACACTCTAATATCACCACCTTTATATCTCAAAACAATTATCAAGTATCAAACTTCTCCTAGTACTCAATGCACTTTTTATGAGAGTTTTTATTATACCGATCTTGGATGCCTATTATATTAGGACTAGATTCATAACCAAAGATAATTACCATGCTGTTCTAAAGTACTCTCAAAATAATATAAGTGAAGCATGAGAGATCAATTATTTTTATAAAAACCACCACCGTGCTCTAAAAGATATAAGTGAAGCACTAGAGCAAAATTATCTAGCTCAAAAGATATAAGTGAAGCACATAGAGTATTCTAATAAATTCCAATTCATGTGTGTCTCTCCCAAAAGGCGTGTACAGCAAGGATGATTGTGGTAAACTAAAAAGCAAAGACTAAAATCATATAAGACGCTCCAAGCAAAACACATATGATGTGGTGAATAATAATATAGCTCCAAGTAAAGTTACCGATGGACGAAGACAAAAGAGGGGATGCCTTCCAGGGCATCCCCAAGCTTAGGCTTTTGGTTGTCCTTGGATTTTACCTTGGGGTGCCTTGTCATCCCCAAGCTTAGGCTCTTGCCACTCCTTGTTCCATAATCCATCAAATCCTTACCCAAAACTTTAAAACTTCACAACACAAAACTTGAATAGAAAATCTCATGAGCTCCGTTAGTATAAGAAAACAAACCACCACTTAAGGTACTGTAATGAACTCATTATTTATTTGTATTGGTGTTAAACCTACTGTATTTAAATTTCTCTATGGTTCATACCCTCTGATACTACTCATAGATTCATCAAAATAAGCAAACAACACGAGAAAAACAGAATCTGTCAAAAATAGAAAAGTCTCTAGTAATCTATAGGTTTCGACTACTTATGGAACCCCAAAAATTCTAAAATAAATTTTGGGATGTGAGGAATTTATCTATTAATCATCTTCAAAAATAATTAACTAGATAGCACTCTCCAGTAAAAAATGGCAGCAAATCTCGTGAGTGCTAAAGTTTCTGTTTTTTTACAGCAAGATCGCAAAGACTTTCCCCAAGTCTTCCCAAAGGTTCTACTTGGCACAAACACTAATTAAAAGCATAAAACCACATCTAAACAGAGGCTAGATCAATTATTTATTGTTAAACAGAATCAAAAATCAAGGAACAAAAATAAAGTTGGGTTGCCTCCCAACAAGCGCTATCGTTTAACGCCCCTAGCTAGGCATAAAAGCAAGGATAGATCTAGGTATTGCCATCTTTGGCATGCAATTCTTCAATCGAACACCTATAACCCTTAGGAGTTTCCTTCTTTCTACTAATGATTAAACACTTAGGCAAGAAATCGAGAAAATCATTTGTAGCAAAAGGTTCCTTAATGATAGCGAGAAAGTTGGGGTGAACACTTATGGATTTAAGATCCGCATTTTCCTTACTAGAAGTTTCACCCTTATTCTTAGGAACGTACATTAGTTTGGCAACTTTGGTAGGAGGAGTTGAAGTATTCCTTACGGCAGAAAAAGCGGACCCTAAGTTGGTGATAATACCTTCAAGTTTATCAATTCTTTCGGAATCTTGGTCATCATCCTCTTATTAAAAAGCACCATGGCCTTAGCTGGATCAAGAGTACGAAGGACGTCACCAAGATGAACGTGTGCAGATCACAGAGGTGCCGTGCATTCGATACTTGATCGGTTGGATTGCGAAGACGTTTGACTACATCAACCGTGTTTCATAATGCTTCCAGTTTCGGTCTACGAGGGTACGTAGACATACTCTCCCCCTCTCGTTGCTATGCATCTCCTAGATAGATCTTGCGTGATCGTAGATTTTTTTTTGAAATACTGCGTTCCCCAACAGTGGAATCCGAGCCAGATCTAGTCGTAGATGTTATATGCACGAGTAGAACACAAAGGAGTTGTGGGCGTGGGTATATACATATTGCTTGCCATCACTAGTTGATTCTTGATTCAGCGGTATTGTTGGATGAAGCGGCTCAGACCGACATTACGCGTACGCTTACGCGAGACTGGTTCTACCGACGTGCTTCGCACACAGGTGGCTAGTGGGTGTCTGTTTCTCCAACTTTAGTTGAATCAGTTTCAATGAAAAGGGTTGTTTCTGAAGATCAAAATGCAATCACCATACTACATTGTGGTTTTTGATGCGTAGGTAAGAACGGTTCTTGATAAGCCCGTAGCAGCCACGTAAAACTTGCAACAACAAAATAGAGGACGTCTAACTTGTTTTTGCAGGGCATGTTGTGATGTGATATGGTCAATACGTGATTATATAAATTGTTGTACGAGAAGGTCATGTTTTGTAACACAGTAATCGGCAACTGGCAGGAGCCATATAGTTGTCACTTTATTGTATGAAATGCAATCGCCATGTAATTGCTTTACTTTATCATTAAGCGGTAGCGATAGTCGTAGAAGCAATAGTTGGCAAGACGACAATGATGCTACGATGGAGATGATGGTGTCAAGCCGGTGACGATGGTGATCATGACGGTGCTTTGGAGGTGGAGATCAAAGGCACAAGATGACGATGGCCATTTCATATCACTTATATTTGATTGAATGTGATGTTTATCCTTTATGCATCTTATTTTGCTTAGTTCGGCGGTAGCATTATAAGATGATCTATCACTAAATTTCAAGGTATAGGTGTTCTCCCTAAGTATGCACCATTGCTACAGTTCGTCGTGCCAAGACACCACGTGATGATAGGGTGTGATAAGCTCTACGTTCACATACAACGGGTGCAAGCCAGTTTTGCACAAGCAGAATACTTGGGTTAAACTTGACGAACCTAGCAGATGCAGATATGGCCTCGGAACACTGAGACCGAAAGATCGAGCGTGAATCATATAGTAGATATGATGAACATAGTGATGTTCACCATTGAAAACTACTCCATCTCACGTGATGATCGGACATGGTTTAGTTGATATGGATCACGTGATCACTTAGATGATTAGAGGGATGTCTATCTAAGTGGGAGCTCTTAAGTAATATGACTAATTGAACTTTAATTTATCATGAAATTAGTACCTGATAGTATTTTGCATGTCTATGTTGTTGTAGATAAATGGCCCATGCTGTTGTTCTGTTGAATTTTAATGCGTTCCTAGAGAAAGCTAAGTTGAAAGATGATGGTAGCAGTTACATGGACTGGGTCCGTAACTTGAGGATTATCCTCATTGCTGCATAGAAGAATTACGTCCTGGAAGCACCGCTAGGTGCCAAACCCGCTGCAAGAGCAACGCCAGATGTTGTGAACACCTGGCAGAGCAAAGCTGATGACTACTCGATAGTTCAGTGTGCCATGCTTTACGGCTTAGAACCGAGACTTCCAGGACGTTTTAAACGTCATGGAGCATATGAGATGTTACAGGAGTTGAAGTTAATATTTCAATAAAATGCCCGAATTGAGAGACATGAAGTCTCCAATAAGTTCCACAACTGCAAAATGGAGGAGAATAGTTCTGTCAGTGAGCATATACTCAGAATGTCTAGATACCACAATCACTTGACTCAGCTGGGAGCTAATCTTCCAGTTGATAGTGTCATTGAAGAATTCTTCAATCACTACCACCAAGCTACAAGAGCTTCGTGATGAACTATAATATGCAAGGGATGGATAAGACGATTCCCGAGCACTTGGCAATGCTAAAGGCTGCGGAGGTAGAAATCAAGAAGGAGCATCAAGTGTTGATGGTCAACAAGACCACTAGTTTCAATAAAAAGGGTAAAGGGAAGAAGGAGAACTTCAAGAATAATGGCAAACAAGTTATTGCTCAAGTGAAGAAGCCCAAGTCTGGACCTAAGCCTGAGACTGAGTGCTTCTACTGCAAAGGGACTGGTCACTGGAAGCGGAACTGCCCCAAGTATTTGGTGGAGAAGAAGGATGGCAAAGTGAAAGGTATATTTGATATACATGTTATTGATGTGTACCTTACTAATGCTTGCAGTAGTGCCTGGTATTTGATACTGGTTCTGATGCTAATATTTGCAACTCAAAAAAGGGCCACAGATTAAGCGAAGATTGGCTAAGGACGAGGTGACGATGCGCGTGGGAAATGGTTCCAAAGTTGATGTGATCGCCGTTGGCACGCTACCTCTACATCTCCCCTCGGGATTAGTTTTAGACCTGAATAATTGTTATTTGGTGCCAGCGTTGAGCATGAACATTATATTTGGATCTTGTTTGATGCGATACGGTTATTCATTTAAATCAGAGAATTATGGTTCTTCTATTTATATGAATAATATCTTTTATGGTCATGCACCCTTGATGAGTGGTCTATTTTCACTAAATCTTGATAGCAGTGATACACATGTTCATAGTATTGAAGCCAAAAGATATAAGTTTAATAATGATAGTGCAACTTATTTGTGGCACTACCGTTTAGGTCATATTGGTGTAAAGCGCATGAAGAAACTCCATTCTGATGGGCTTTTGGAATCACTTGATTATGAATCACTTGATGCATGCGAACCATGCCTCATGGGCAAGATGACTAAAACTCCGTTCTCCGGAACAATGGAGCGAGCAACATACTTGTTGGAAATAATACATACTGATGTATGCGGTCCGATGAGTGTTGATGCTCGCAGCGGGTATCATTATTTTCTTACCTTCATAGATGATTTGAGCAGATATGGGTATATCTACTTGATGAAACATAAGTCTGAAACATTTGAAAAGTTCAAAGAATTTCAGAGTGAAGTGGAAAATCATCGTAACAACAAAAATAATGTTTCTGTGATCTGATCGTGGAGGAGAATATTTGAGTTATGAGTTTGGTCTTCATTTGAAACAATGCAGAATAGTTTTGCAACTCACGCCACCTAGAACACCACAGCGTAATGGTGTATCCGAACATCGTAACCGCACTTTATTAGATATGGTGTGATCTATGATGTCTCTTACTGATTTACCACTATCGTTTTGGGTTATGATTTCCAGACGGCTGCATTCACGTTAAATAGGGCACCATCGAAATCCATTGAGACGACACCTTATGAACTTTGGTTTGGCAAGAAACCCAAGTTGTTGTTTCTTAAAGTTTGGGGCTGCGATGCTTATGTGAAAAAGCTTCAACCTGATAATCTCGAACCCAAATCAGAGAAATGTGTCTTCATAGGATACCCAAAAGAGGCTGTTGGGCACACCTTCTATCACAGATTCGAAGGCAATATTCGTTCCTAAGAATGGATCCTTTCTAGAGAAGGAGTTTCTCTCGAAAGAAGTGAGTGGGAGGAAAGTAGAACTTGATGAGGTAATTGTACCTGCTCCCTTATTGGAAAGTAGTTTATCATAGAAACCAGTTCCAGTGATTCCTACACCAGTAAGTGTGGAAGCTAATGACGATGATCATGAAACTTCTGATCAAGTTACTACGGAACCTCGTAGGTCAACCAGAGTAAGATCCGCACCAGAGTGGTATGGTAATCCTGTTCTGGAAGTCATGTTACTTGACCATGATGAACCTACGAACTATCATGAAGCGATGATGAGCCTAGATTCTACAAAATGACTTGAGGCCATGAAATCTGAGATGGGATCCATGTATGAGAACAAAGTGTGGACTTTGGTTGACTTGCCCGATGATCGGCAAGCCATAGGGAATAAATGGATCTTCAAGAAGAAGACTGACGCTGACGGTAATATTACTGTCTACAAAGCTCGACTTCTTGCAAAAGGTTTTCGACAAGTTCAAGGAGTTGACTATGATGAGACCTTCTCACGAGTAGCGATGCTTAAGTCCGTCCGACTCATGTTAGTAATTGCCGCATTTTATGATTATGAAATTTGGCAAATGGAAGTCAAAACTGCATTCCTTAATGGATATCTTAAATAAGAGTTGTATATGATGCAACCGAAAGGTTTTGTCGATCCAAAAGGTGCTAACAAACTATGCAACATCTAGCGATCCATTTATGGACTGGTGCAAGCCTCTCGGAGTTGGAATATACGCTTTGATAGTGTGATCAAAGCATATGGTTTTATACTGACTTTTGGAGAAGCCTGTATTTACAAGAAAGTGAGTGGGAGCTCTATAGCATTTCTGATATTATATGTGGATGACATATTGCTGATCGGAAGTGATACTGAATTTCTGAATAGCATAAGAGGATACTTGAATAAGAATTTTTCAATGAAAGACCTAGGTGAAGCTGCTTATATATTGGGCATCAAGATGTATAGAGATAGATCAAGACGCTTAATTGGACTTTCACAAAGCACATACCTTGATAAAGTTTTGAAGAAGTTTAAAACGAAAGAAGCAAAGAAAGGGTTCTTGCCTGTGTTACAAGGTGTGATGTTGAGTCAGACTCAATGCCTGACCACTGCCGAAGATAGAGAGAAAATGAAAGTCATTCCCTATGCTTCAGCCATAGGTTCTATCATGTATGCAATGCTGTGCACTAGACCTGATGTGCGCCTTGCTATTATTTTAGCAGGGAGGTACCAAAGTAATCTAGGAGTGGATCACTGGACAACGGTCAAGAACATCCTGAAATACCTGAAAAGAACTAAGGATATGTTTCTTTATGGAGGTAACAAAGAGGTCGTCGTAAACGGTTACGTCGATGCAAGCTTTGACACTGATCCAGATGACTCTAAGTCACAAACCGGATACGTATTTTTATTGAATGGTGGATCTGTCAGTTGGTGCAGTTCCAAGCAGAGTGTCGTGGCGGGATCTACGTGTGAAGCGGAGTACATAGATGCTTTAGAAGCAGCAAATGAAGGAGTTCATATCTGATCTAGGTGTCATACCCACTGGATCGGGTCCAATGAAAATCGTTTGTGAAAATACTGGTGCAATTGCCTTGGCAAAGGAATCTAGATTTCAAGAGAACCAAGCACATCAAGAGACGTTTCAATTCCATCCGCGATCAAGTCAAGGAGGGAGACATAGAGATTTTTAAGATACACACGGATCTGAATGTTGCAGACCTGTTGACTAAGCCTCTCTCACGAGCAAAACATGATCAACACCAAGACTCCATGGGTGTTAGAATCATTACAATGTAATCTAGATTATTGTCTCTAGTGCAAGTGGGAGACTGAAGGAAATATGACCTAGAGGCAATAATAAAGTTGTTATTTATATTTCCTTATATCATGATAAATGTTTATTATTCATGCTAGAATTGTATTAATCGGAAACTTAGTACATGTGTGAATACATAGACAAACAGAATGTCACCGGTATGCATCTACTTGACTAGCTCGTTAATCAAAGATGGTTAAGTTTCCTAACCATACACATGAGTTGTCATTTCATGAACACGATCACATCATTAGAGAACGATGTGATTGACTTGACCCATCTGTTAGCTTAGCACTATGATCGTTTAGTTTATTGCTATTGCTTTCTCCATGACTTATACATGTTCCTATGACTATGAGATTATGCAACTCCCGAATATCGAAGGAACACTTAGTGTGCTATCAAACGTCACAACGTAACTGGGTGACTATAAAGATGATCTACAGGTGTCTCTGATGGTGTTTGTTGAGTTGGCATAGATCGAGATTAGGATTTGTCACTCCGATTGTCGGAGAGGTATCTCTGGGCCCTCTCGGTAACGCACATCACTATAAGCCTTGCAAGCAATGTGACTAATGAGTTAGTTGCGGGATGTTGCATTACGGAACGAGTAAAGAGACTTGCCGGTAACGAGATTGAACTAGGTATTGAGATACCGATGATCGAATCTCAGGCAAGTAACATACCGATGACAAAGGGAACAACGTATGTTGTTATGCGGTTTGACCGATAAAGATCTTCGTAGAATATGTAGGAACCAATATGAGCATCCAGGTTCAGCTATTTGTTATTGGCCGGAAGTGAGTCACGGTCGTGTCTACATAGTTCTCGAACCCATAGGGTCTGCACACTTAACGTTTGATGACGATCGGTATTATGAGTTTATGTGTTTTGATGTACCGAAGGTAGTTCGGAGTCCCGAATGTTATCACGGACATGACGAGGAGTCTCTAAATTGTCGAGACATAAAGATCAATATATTGGAAGGCTATGTTTGGACATCGGAATGGTTTCGGATGAGTTCGGGCATTTACCGGTGTACCGGGGGTTACCGGAACCCCCCGGGGAGTCAATGGGCCTTATTGGGCCTTAGTGGGAGAGAGGAGGAGGCTACCAGGTGGAGGGCGCCCCCAAGCCCAATCCGAATTTGGTGGGGGGCCACCCCTGATAACCCACAAGTATAGGGGATCGCAACAGTTTTCGAGGGTAGAGTATTCAACCCAAATTTATTGATTCGACACAAGGGGAGCCAAAGAATATTCTCAAGTAGTAGCAGCTGAGTTGTCAATTCAACCACACCTGGAAACTTAATATCTGTAGCAAAGTATTTAGTAGCAAAGTAATATGATAGTAGTGGTAATGATAGCAAAAGGTAACGGTAACAAAAGTAGTGTGTTTGGTATTTTGTAGTGTGATACGTCTCCAACGTATCTATAATTTTTGATTGCTCCATGCTATATTATCTACTATTTTGGACATTATTGGGCTTATTATCCACTTTTATATTATTTTTGGGACTAACCTATTAACCGGAGGCCCAACCCAGAATTGCTGTTTTTTTGCCTGTTTTAGGGTTTCGAAGAAAAGGAATATCAAACGGAGTCCAAACGGAATGAAACCTTCGGGAACGTGATTTTCTCAACAAACAAGACCAGGGAGACTTGGACCCTACATCAAGACACAAAAGAGGAGGCCACGAGGTAGGGGGGCGCGCCTACCCCCCCAGGCGCGCCCTCCACCCTCGTGGGCCCCCTGTTGCACCACCGATGTACTCCTTCCTCCTATATATACCTACGTACCCCAAACGATTAGATACAGAGCCAAAAACCTAATTCCACCGCCGCAACTTTCTGTATCCATGAGATCCCATCTTGGGCCTGTTCCGGAGCTCCGCCGGAGGGGGCATCGATCACGGAGGGCTTCTACATCAACACCATAGCCTCCCTGATGAAGTGTGAGTAGTTCACCTCAGACCTATGGGTCCATAGTTATTAGCTAGATGGCTTCTTTTCTCTTTTTGGATCTCAATACAATGTTCTCCCCCTCTCTTGTGGAGACCTATTCGATGTAATCCTCTTTTTCCGGTGTGTTTGTTGAGATCGATGAATTGTGGGTTTATGATCAAGTCTATCTATGAATAATATTTGAATCTTCTCTAAATTCTTTTATGTATGATTGGTTATCTTTGCAAGTCTCTTCGAATTATAAGTTTGGTTTGGCCTACTAGATTGATCTTTCTTGCAATGGGAGAAGTGCTTAGCTTTGGGTTCAATCTTGCGGTGTCCTTTCCCAGTGACAGTAGGGGCAGCAAGGCACATATTGTATTGTTGCTATCGAGGATAAAAAGATGGGGTTTTCATCATATTGCATGAGTCTATCTCTCTACATCATGTACCCTTGCTTAAGGCGTTACTCTGTTTCTAACTTAATACTCTAGATGCATGCTGGATAGCGGTCGATGAGTGGAGTAATAGTAGTAGATGTAGGCAGGAGTCAGTCTACTTGTCTCGGACGTGATGCTTATATACATGATGATACCTAGATATTCTCATAACTATGCTCAATTCTGTCAATTGCTCAACAGTAATTTGTTCACCCACCGTAGAATACTTATGCTCTCGAGAGAAGCCACTACTGACACCTATGGCCCCGGGTCTATCTTCATCATATTAATCTCCTACTACTTAGTTATTTCCTTTGATTTTTACTTTGCCTTTATTTTACTTTACATCTTTATCACAAAAATACCAAAAATATTATCTTATCATATCTATCAAATCTCACTCTCGTAAGTGGCCGTGTAGGGATTGACAACCCCTATTCGCATTGGTTGCGAGGATTTATTTGTTTTGTGCAGGTACGAGGGACTCGCGCGTAGCCTGCTACTGGATTGATACCTTGGTTCTCAAAAACTGAGGGAAATACTTACGCTACTTTGCTGCATCATCCCTTCCTCTTCGGGGAAAACCAACGCAATGCTCAAGAGGTAGCATAGTGATGATAGCAATAGAAACGGAAAAGTAAATAAGCAGAGAACAATATATGGAAAGCTTGTAGGCAATGGATCAATGATGGAGAATTATGCCAGATGTGGTTCATCATGTAACAGTCATAACCTAGGGTGACATAGAACTAGCTCCAATTCATCAATCTAATGTAGGCATGTATTCCAAATATAGTCATATGTACTTATGGAAAAGAACTTGCATGACATCCTTTGTCCTACCCTCCCGTGGCAGCGGGGTCCTAGTGGAAACTAAGGGATATTAAGGCCTCCTTTTAATAGAGTACCGGACCAAAGCATTAACACATAGTGAATACATGAACTCCTGAAACTACGGTCATCACCGATAAGTATCCCGATTATTGTCACTTCGGGGTTAACGGATCATAACACATAGTAGGTGACTATAGACTTGCAAGATAGGATCAAGAAATCTCATATATTTATGAAAACATAATAGGTTCAGATCTGAAATCATGCCACTCGGGCCCTAGTGACAAGCATTAAGCATAGCAAAGTCATAGCAACATCAATCTCAGAACATAGTGGATACTAGGGATCAAACCCTAACAAAACTAGCTCGATTACATGATAAATCTCATCCAACCCATCACCGTCCAGCAAGCCTACAGTGGAATTACTCACGCACGGCGGTGAACACCATGAAATTGGTGATGGAGGATGGTTGATGATGACGGACTCCAGATCAGCCCTCCCGAGAGGTTTTTGGGCTTGGCGGCGGCTCCGTATTGTAAAACGTGATGAATCCTTCTTCTTTATTTTTTCTCCCCGAAAGCAAATATATAGAGTTGGAGTCGAGGTCGGAGGAGCTCCAGGGGGCCCACGAGGTAGGGGGGCGCGCCCCCACCCTTGTGGCTAGGGTGTGGGCCCCCTGGACTTCATCTTTTGCAAGGATTTTTTGTTATTTCCAGAAAGATGTTCCGTGAAGTTTCAGGTCATTCCGAGAACTTCTGTTTCTGCACATAAATAACACCATGGTAATTCTGCTGAAAACAGCGTTAGTCCAGGTTAGTTCCATTCAAATCATGCAAGTTAGAGTCCAAAACAAGGGCAAAAGTGTTTGGAAAAGTAGATACGACGGAGACGTATCAACTCCCCCAAGCTTAAACCTTTGCTTGTCCTCAAGCAATTCAGTTGACAAACTGAAAGTGATAAAGAAAAACTTTTACAAACTCTGTTTGCTCTTGTTGTAAATATGTAAAGCCAGCATTCAAGTTTTCAGCAAAGATTATGAACTAACCATATTCATAATAACATTTAGGTCCCATGTTTACTCATATCAATGGCATAATCAACTAGCGAGCAATAATAATAAATCTCGGATGACAACACTTTCTCAAAACAATCATAATATGATATAACAAGATGGTATCTCGCTAGCCCTTTCTGAGACCGCAAAACATAAATGCAGAGCACCTTTAAAGATCAAGGACTGACTAGACGTTGTAATTCATGGTAAAAGAGATCCAGTCAAGTAATACTCAATGTAAACTAACAGTAATGAATGCAAATGACAACGGTGCTCTCCAACTAGTGATTTTTAATAAGAGGATGATGACTCAACATGAAAGTAAATAGATAGGCCCTTCGCAGAGGGAAGCAGGGATTCGTAGAGGTGCCAGAGCTCGGTTTTGAAATAGAGGTGAATAATATTTTGAGCGGTATACTTTCATTGTCAACATAACAACCAAGAGATGGCGATATCTTCCATGCTACACACATTATAGGCGGTTCCCAAACAGAATGGTAAAGTTTATACTCCCCCTCCACCAACAAGCATCAATCCATGGCTTTCTCGAAACAACGAGTGCCTCCAACTAACAAGAGTCCCAGGGGGAGTTTGGTTTGCAATTATTTTGATTTAGTTTGCATAAAGCATGGGACTGGACATCCCTGTGACCAGCCATTTTCTCGTGAGTGAGGAGCGGAGTCCACTCCTCTTGAGAATAACCCGCCTAACATGGAAGATACGGACAACCCTAGTTGATACATGAGCTATTCGAGCTTACAAAACGGGATATTTATTTGAAGGTTTAGAGTTTGGCACATACAAATTTACTTGGAATGGCAGGTAGATACCGTATATAGGTAGGTATGGTGGATTCATATGGAATAACTTTGGGGTTTATGGAGTTGCATGCACAAGTAGTATTCCCGCTTAGTATAGGTGAAGGCTAGCAAAAGACTGGGAAGCGACCAGCTAGAGAGCGACAACCGTCATGAACATGCATTAAAATTAATCAACACCGAATGCAAGCATGAGTAGGATATAATCCACCATGAACATAAATATCGTGAAGGCTATGTTGATTTTGTTTCAACTACATGCATGAACATGCGCCAAGTCAGGTCACTTAAATCATTCAGAGGAGGATACCACCCTATCATATCACATCACAACCATTTTAATAGCATGTTGGCACGCAAGGTAAACCATTATAAGCTTCTAGCTAATCAAGCATGGCACAAGAAACTATGATCTCTAGTTGTCATTGCAAACATGTTTATTCATAATAGGCTGAATCAGAAATGATGAACTAATCATATTTACAAAAACAAGAGAGGTCGAGTTCATACCGACTTTTCTCATCTTAGTCAGTCCATCATATATCGTCATAATTACCTTTCACTTGCACGACCGAATGATGTGAATAATATTAAGAGTGCACGTGCATTGGACTAAGCTGGAATCTGCAAGCATTCAATAAACAGGAGAAGACAAGGCAATATGGGCTCTTTTGTCAGATCAACAATAATGCATATAAGAGCCACTTAAAAAATTTAATCATGGTCTTCTCCTATTGACCCCCCAAAAAAGAAAAGAAATAAAACTATTTACACGGGAAAGCTCCCAACAAGTAAAAGAAGAACATGAAATATTTTTGGGTTTTCTTTTTAATTACTACTACAAGCATGGAAAGTAAACTAATTAAAAGCTACAACTAATTTTTTGGGTTTTTCTTAAGGTTTATTAAACACACAAGAAGAAAGCATAAAAAGGGAACTAAACTAGCATGGATGATACAATGAAAAAGTATGAGCACCGACATCTAGCAATAAGTGTGTGAACATGAATGTAATGTCGGTGGGAAATACGTACTCCGCCAAGCTTAGGCTTTTGGCCTAAGTTGGTCTATGGCCATGGCTGGCCTGGCAGATATCCATAGTAATAGTTGGGGTCGTACTGCGATGAAGAAGACTCTGATTGCCACTGGTTGGCAATCATCTCCGGATCCCAATGGTAATTAGACTGTCATGGAGGATCAACTTGTGGTTCCAACTCTGGCTCTGTGGCTGATGTAGGGTTCCGGTAGGCATGAATAGCCTCTAACGGAACAAGGTACTGGCCTGAAGATAAATCAAACAAGGAAGGATCAGGCAGGGTAATAGTCTCAGGATGATGTTTATGAAAGAACAATTTGTATTTAAGCTCCCCTTCCCTATTCTTAACAATAAAATCGTGTGCCACCATACTCTTATAATCTAAATAAACATGAGGCATCAATTTTTCTTCCTTTTCATAATGCCTAATAGGTATGTTAAAATGTGCAGCTAGGCGTGAAGCATAGATGCCCCCAAAGATGGGGCCGTTTGTACGGTTCAAACTTAACCGTTTAGCAATAATACCACCCATACTAACAGAGTTATCACTGAATAGACCATGGAACAAAATAATAATATCAGGAACACTAAGGTTTCCACAGTTTCCATGACCAATTAAGCAACGACTAGCAAATATTGCAAAGTAGCGTAAAACAGGAAAATGTATGCTAGTGATTCGTGCATCGGAAACCTTCCTCGTTTCCCCTATAGTGATGGTATCAATAAACCCATCCACATCGCTGCGATGTGGTTCCTCTGTCGTGCCCTCGAAAGGGACCAAACAAACCTGACAAAAATCATAAAGTGATATCTCCTTATGCTCATCATTTAAATAAAACTCCACCGTAGGTGGTGAGCTCCTAGAATGGAAATGAAAGTTTTGCACAAAGATATTGGTGAGTAAGAGATACTGGTCGCTTTGGTCGTGGAGGAAGGCGGTGAGGCCTGCATTCTCAGCCAATTCACAAAAATCATCATAAATCCCGGCTACTCTCAAGAAATCATCGGAGGGCCAGTCACACGGCCTAACCTCCGCGGTGCGAGGCAGATTATATTTGGGCTTCTTTGCTTCTTCATTTTGCTTTCCCTTCGAGCTTCGGCTCGATGAGCCCCTCAAAGATCTCATCATTATTCTCTGAAAAATTCTGAAATTTTTAGTAACTTCAAACAAAAGTGAACCAAGCTCAACAAAATTGATAGCAACAACTCCTACAAGTGCCTAGAGCCTATATCATGCATCAAAACTACTTGGAACCATATAAATTTGACACGCAAGCTCAAGAACAGGGTCACCTAGGCAACACAAATTTTGCAATGAATAAAGCACTAGAACAAAAACTAAGTGGACCAATGGAGGAGTCACATACGAAGGAACAATCTCCCCAAGCAATTTTGTGAGAGGTGCTTTGAGCAAGGAGATCGAAAATGGCAGCAAAATGAGCTTGGACTCGGGTTTGAGCTGGATATTTGTGTTTGTGGGAGGAAGAAGGAGTGTGTGGGTGTAGGAATAAGTGGAGGAGGGCCACCATGGGCCCACGAGGTAGGGGGCGCGCCTAGGGGGGTAGGGCGCGCCCTCCACCCTTGTGGCCAGGTGGATATCCCCCGTGCTGTGTTCTCGGTGCCAAATATTCTCAAATATTCCAAAAAAAATCATATTTAAATTTCAGGGCATTTGGAGAACTTTTATTTTCGGGGTATTTTTATATTGCACGGATAATTCAGATAACAGCGAAATACTAATTTTATTTTATTTAATATAAATAACAAAAAGTAAAAGGAGGGTATAGAAGGTTGTGCCTTCTAGTTTCGTCCATCTCATGCTCATCAAAAGGATTTCACTAACAAGGTTGATCAAGTCTTGTAAACGAACTCATTCCGAATAACATGGAACTGGAGAAATTTCGAATAACACTATGTTACCTCAACGGGGATATGCACATCCTCAATAATAAAAATATCATATTTCTTCTTGACAATAGGAAGAGGAAATTCAAAACCTCCAAATATAATCGATGGAATTTTTCCAATAGAGTTGATACTATGAACTTGAGCTTGTTTCCTCGGAAAGTGTACCGTATGCTCATTACCATTAACATGAAAAGTGACATTGCCTTTAGTGCAATCAATAAAATTCTCTGCAGTATTCAAAAAGGGTCTTCCAAGAATAATAGACATACTATCGTCCTTGGGAATATCAAGAATAACAAAGTCTGTTAAAATAGTAACGGTTGCAACCACAACAGGCACATCCTCACAAATGCCGACAGGTATATCAGTTGATTTATCAGCCATTTGCAGATATTTCAGTAGGTGTCATCTTATTCAAATCAAGTCTACGATATAAAGAGACACTACAATAGGACCCCCACTATAGCAACACATCTTTCCGTATCTAAAAGTGCATATATGCGTTGTTAGTGTCTTTACCAACGGTTTAGGATGCGTAGCCATATCCAGTGTTGTTAGCGCACATTCCAACGCTTATACTACCATTGGTAAAAGAGACCGTTGCAAGAATACAACACATAAAACAGACCCACGCAACACTTTTATACGTTGCTACTTAATGTACACGAAGCAGGATCCCATTGCTTGGCAACAAAGAATTTGCAACGTTTCAAGTGTTGATACTTATATGATGTGAATAATAATAATAATAATATTATATATATAATAATATATTGCAAGCAATTAAATTAAACCTCCACGTAATGGTGATAACTATGTACATGTGAAGAAAAAACAAAAGAATATACTCATGGGAGGTAGAACTCATATATTAGATAAGACTGTTGGATTACAATAGTGGATGTTACACAAGGAACATCATCCAAATGTGATGCATAATCCAAATATTTTCTTGACAGCGGAACTTAAACTAAAAGCATCCATCAATATCCGTACAACTAATCTAAAAGTTAACCTAGGAACATCATCCAACAAGAACATCATCCCTGAAACTTAACGAAAACTGAAAGCATCCATCATCATCATCATGAACAGGACATCATCATCATCATCATCTTTGCAGTATACTTGCCACACACCCATATAATCATCCATATATCCTTTGAATCTACAGACAAAAATATGAATTGTTAACACACAATACATTGACAAGATGCAAGTAGTGACAGAAGGATGTTAGTCATTGTGTCTGCTAGTATATCTCTATATGCAAACTGCAGAAATTCATCTACACCACGCGAGTACTGTGTAATTTCTCTAGGAAATCACAATGGTAATTTGGTCGATTCTAAAACCATTGCACACTGCATAAAAATAACAAATATTACTGCAGTTGTAACCATTAATGAATTACAAAAGCTTAGCTTGTTAATATATTGTTTACGGTATAAGTTCCTATCATCATACAACAGAAATTCACAATTATATTGTTTTTCGACAATGCAAGGATCCTCCTCCCAGTGATTGCAACATAGCAGGCAGATTTGTTTTTCAAACATTGTAAAAAAGCTAGTAAGGTTACTCTACTATGCGTACTAGTCGTCAATGTTTGCTCGGGCAAACATTTTTGTGTTTCACATTGTTAGCTGGGAATAAGTACTATGGTGATCTGAAATTGTTAGCTCAGATCTGACATCAGTAATGGTTTCTCCTTACGTTATTTCTCTTTAAGAAAAAAATATGAGAGAAATTATGTATGCTTGGAGACCAGATGTCTCCCCAATTGATGTGGTTGGAGAAAGGAGGTGCTGCAGAATACAGTTATTAGAACGCTTGGTCACTGCAAATTCATGATACAATCAAACAAGAAAAACATCCAAAACAAATCGTGAGTAAAATTAGATAGTGAAACACACTCGATGAAAAATTTATACATATAAAAATTATATAATATCATCACGACTTAATTTAAGGGGTTCATGTTGTATATCAAGCCCATTATTTTACAATATTCAGCTTGTATTAGTGACACTTGCAGAAAACATCTTACCGTATATATACAACTAGATATTCGACTATAGATACATATCAAATATGTCAAATATTTTACAGGATAGGATTTCTCTGAGTCATCCACTATGTTTTACCATGTACATCTCTTCTTTTGACTAAAGTATACACTGTCAACACCCTGTAAATTCCTACTATAAATATATACCAAAGGACACGTCAAAGAGTTGAATTCTGTTACCACGTGGTAGAAAACTACAACACAATAATGGGATAATATGCAAAGTTGCTGGAGAAAGAAGAGAGATGAAATCGACATGAGCAAACTCCAGCACAATAATGGGCTAATGTGCATGCGTGCATGACCATGTGCGTGCATGGCTAAGAACTTAATTAATGAAGCCATAAAATTATTTTGGCTAACCTTATACATGACCTATTAAATTATCACCACCACATATAATTATTTGTGTTTGTCCTTCCTCAACGGCAACACATATATTTTCTCATTCAGAAAAACAAGCTATGATGAAACTGACCTTGTCAGATAAAATATAAGGTAGAATTGGTAATTGTCAAGGTCATCCTCTCCTCAGCTTGCATGCCACATACTTGCACTGGTACATAGTGCTAATTAGCTCAAGTAAACATTTGTTTTCTTTGAAACTGAAAAGAAACCATGAAAATTTATGTGCTGCAAATACAATAGAACAACATATGTTTTTTGATACATAGTGACATCATTTTTACAAATTGCAGAAACAATTATAATTAAGATGTACCTCAAAATATTAAGGAAGGTACAAAAAATATCTACCAAACATAAGGACGATCATAATTTTTATACTATGAGCTTATGCTTTTGCACATGCATCACACAGACTAGTGGGACTATATATGTATATAATTGTATTAACTGCTGTGTATAAAGAAATAGCCACCATGCTGATATTAAACTAATCATGCACCTGCAGACATCTATAAACTAGCACATATACTAAAGCATCACACATTCAAGTTAATTAGGCTACAGTTATGCATGCAATTTAATAGAATTAGCGCTTACACCATGGGTGGAGGCACGGTGATGCGACCAATTAGACCTCTGAGCAAATATGATTAGAAAGAAAAAGAGCCCATTGCGTGACGAACTAACAAACATCTAAGTTACGGCGGTCAGGTAGTCAGGCCTGAGTAGATGGCCGTGATACAACACTCACTTGTACAACAACTCTGCGTAAAGTTCTCACTTCTACAACAATTCACTGGAACATGTGAACACTGCTACCTACTTCAGCTGTAATAAGGTTTAAAAAGGTTTTTTTTCCAATGGAAATATGACTGTATGACAGAGTGACTGATCAGGCCTGCATCTTGGCACGTAAGCAGAAAGTGGGACTTTGAATCATCAACATCAACCACGAGCCTATTATACAATTAGTCAAACACATAATCAACGACATCAACCAACGAGTGCATAATCAAGTTTCACTTACATGGGCTTGTGACAAGCTCCTAAGGCATAACTAAAATCAGTTTAATCGCAGCAAGATGCTTCAGCTAGAAGCACCCCTCCGCACCAACCATCTATAATTCAACTTGTCGGTCATTATCAGGGACTGACATGTCGTAAGTAGAAATTCCCAACTAGAGTAGACTGAAGTGAAGCAGAGCAAGATGGGGAAAATAAAATTGGGAGAAGAGAAGCGGTCTGGCTCACCACGGTAGCGCGACCGCGAGGGTGGTTGTAGTGGCAACTCTGCCCGTAGCTGCAGGCCCTCGTGCGGAGGTAGTAGATGCAGTTGGTCGTCGAAGGGGAGTGGTGACGAGAGGACGGTGCGACGGGAAGCAGGTCGCAGGGGAGTGTTGACTAGCGACGGCGCGCCGGGATGGAGGATCGCAGGGGGAGTGGTGAGGGCCTGAGGGGCGGCCTTCCAGGATGGAGGATCGCAGGGGCATGGTGACTGGTGAGGGCCGGCGCTCCCGTATGCAGGTAGGTCGAGGGGCGGCGGCTGGCGTGGGATCCTGTAGGATCGAGAGGAATAGGGAGGCTGGGGAAAGGTAATGACCTAGATTAATTGTGAAAGCCAACTTGGGCCGGGCTAGACAAGAGGCTGGGTTAGTGCGTTGGGCTAGTTGTGGCCGGTTGCAATCTACAACGCATATGCTACAATACTTATTATTCGTATCTACTGTGAATTTTTCAACATATAGTCAAAACGTTGTAGAATATTTGTTGCTTTATAGCGGGTTTTCTTATAGTGAGAGAGGCATAACACTAACACCCTCTCCAAGATCACATAAAGCAGTTTTGACATAGTTTCTTTTAATGGAGCATGGTATAGTGGGTACTCCTGGATCTCCAAGTTTTTTAGGTATTCCACCTTTAAAAGTATAATTAGCAAGCATGATGCAAATTTCAGCTTCCGGTATCTTTCTCTTATTTGTAACAATTTCTTTCATATACTTAGCATAAGGATTCATTTTAAGCATATCAATTAATCGCATACGCAAAAAGATAGGTCTAATCATTTGAGCAAAGCGCTCAAAATCCTCATCATCCTTTTTCTTGGATGGTTGGGAGGAAAAGGCATGGGTTTCTGAACCCATGGTTCTCTTTCTATACCATGTTTCCTAGCAACAAAATCTTTCTTATCATAACGTTGATTCTTTGATTGTGGGTTATCAAGATCAATAACAGGTTCAATTTCTATATCATTATCATTACTAGGTTGAGCATCATTATGAACATTATCATTAACATTATCACTAGTTTCAGGTTCATTACCAGATTGTGTTTCAGCATGAAAAATAGAAATATCATTTGGATTCTCAGGTGGTTGAGCAATAGGTTCACTAGAAGCATGCAAAGTCCTATCATTTTTCTTTTTCTTCCTTTTAGAAGGACTAGGTGCATCTATATTATTTCTCTGAGAATCTTGCTCAATTCTCTTAGGATGGCCTTCAGGATACAGAGGTTCCTGAGTCATTCTACGAGTTCTAGTAGCCACTCTAACAGCATAATCATTATTCTTACTATTCAATTCATTGAGCAAATCATTTTGAGCTTTAAGTACTTGTTCTACTTGAGTGGTAACCATAGAAGCATGTTTACTAATAAGTTTAAGTTCACCTTTAACATTAGCCATATAATCACCCAAGTGTTCAAGCATATTTGAATTGTATTTCAATTGTCTACCAAAATACGCATTGAAGTCTTCTTGCTTAACCATAAATTTATCAAACTCATCTAAGCATGGGCTAGCAAACTTAGTAAATGGGATTTCATCTTTATCATATCTATAGAGAGAATTTACCTTTACTACCTGTGTCGGGTTATCAAGACCATGAGTTTCTTCAATAGGTAATGGATTAAGATCATATGTTTCTTCAACAAGCAGTAAATTAAGACCGTGTATTTCTTCAATAGGAGGTAAATTCTTAACATCTTCGGCTTTAATACCTTTTTCTTTCATAGATTTCTTTGCCTCTTGCATATCTTCAGGATTGAGATATAGAACACCTCTCTTCTTCGGAGTTGGTTTAGGAATAGGCTCAGGAAGTGTCCAATTATTTTCATTTGTCAACATATTATTCAATAGAATTTCAGCTTCATCATGTGTTCTTTCCCTGAAAACAGAACCAACACAACTATCGAGGTAATCTCTGGAAGCATCGGTTAGTCCATTATAAAAGATATAAAGTATTTCATTTTTCTTAAGAGGGTGATCAGGCAAAGCATTAAGTAATTGGAGAAGCCTCCCCCAAGCTTGTGGGAGACTCTCTTCTTCAATTTGCACAAAATTATATATATCCCTCAAAGCATCTTGTTTCTTATGAGCAAGGAAATATTTAGAAGAGAAGTAATAAATCATATCCTGGGGACTACGCACACAACCAGGATCAAGAGAATTAAACCATATCTTAGCATCGCCCTTTAATGAGAACGGAAATATTTTAAGGATATAAAAGTAGCGAGTTCTCTCATCTTTAATGAACAGGGTGGCAATATCATTGAATTTAGTAAGATGTGCCACAACAGTTTCATATTCATAGTCATGAAAAGGATCAGATTCAACCAAAGTAATTATATCAGGATCAACAGAGAATTCATAATTCTTATCAGTAACATAGATAGGTGAAGTAGCAAAAGCATGGTCAGGTTTCATTCTAGCATTAAGAGATTGCTGCTTCCATTTAGCTAATAACCTCTTGAGTTCGTATCTATCTTTGCAAGCTAAAATAGCTAGAGCAACTTCTTTTTCAAAAGCATAACCCTCAGGAATAACAGGTGATTCATATTCATTAGAGGGAGAGACTTCATCATCACTTTCATCAATATTATCAGATTCAATATTTTCATTCTCTCTAACCCTAGGAAGTTGTTCATCAAGAAATTCACCAAGTGGCACAGTAGTATCAAGCATAGAAGTAGTTTCATCATAAGTATCATGCATAGCAGAAGTGGCATCATCAATAACATGTGACATATCAGAACGAATAGCAGAAGCAGGTTTAGGTGTCACAAGCTTACTCAAAACAGATGGTGAATCAAGTGCAGAGCTAGATGGCAGTTCCTTACCTCCCATCATAGTTGAGGGATAAATCTTGGTTTTTGGATCTCTCAAGTTCTTCATAATGATAAGCAGATATAAATCCCAAGTGGCTCAAAGAGTAGAGCTATGCTCCCCGGCATCGGTGCCACAAAATAGTCTTGATAACCCACAAGTATAGGGGATCGCAACAGTTTTCGAGGGTAGAGTATTCAACGCAAATTTATTGATTCGACACAAGGGGAGCCAAAGAATATTCTCAAGTATTAGCAGCTGAGTTGTCAATTCAACCACACATGGAAACTTAATATCTGCAGCAAAGTATTTAGTAGCAAAGTAATATGATAGTAGTGGTAACGATAGAAAAAGGTAACGGTAACAAAAGTAGTGTTTTTCGTATTTTGTAGTGATGATAGCAATAGCAACGAAAAGTAAATAAGCGGAGAACAATATATGGAAAGCTCGTATGCAATGGATCAGTGATGGAGAATTATGCCGGATGTGGTTCATCATGTAACAGTCATAACCTAGCGTAACACAGAACTAGCTCCGATTCATCAATGTAATGTAGGCATGTATTCCGAATATAGTCATACGTGCTTAGGGAAAAGAACTTGCATGACATCTTTTGTCCTACCCTCCCATGGCAGCGGGGTCCTAGCGGAAACTAACGGATATTAAGGCCTCCTTTTAATAGAGTACCAGACAAAAGCATTAACACATAGTGAATACATGAACTCCTCAAACTACGGTCATCACCGGTAAGTATCCCGATTATTGTCACTTTGGGGTTAATGGATCATAACACATAGTAGGTGACTATAGACTTGCAAGATAGGATCAAGAACTCTCATATATTGATGAAAACATAATAGGTTCAGATCTGAAATCATGGCACTCGGGCCCTAGTGACAAGCATTAAGCATAGCAAAGTCATAGCAACATCAATCTCAGAACATAGTGGATACTAGGGATCAAACCCTAACAAAACTAACTCGATTACATGATAAATCTCATCCAACCCATCACCGTCCAGCAAGCCTACAATGGAATTACTCACGCACGGCAGTGAGTATCATGAAATTGGTGATGGAGGATGGTTGATGATGACGATGGCGACGGATTCCCCTCTCCGGAGCCCCGAACGGACTCCAGATCAGCCCTCCTGAGAGGTTTTAGGGCTTGGTGGCGGCTCCGTATCGTAAAACGCAATGAATCCTTCTTCTTTATTTTTTTCTCCCCAAAAGCAAATATATAGAGTTGGAGAAGAGGTTGGAGGAACTCCAGGGGGCCCACGAGGTAGGGGGGCGCGCACCCTCGTGGCTAGGGTGTGGGCCCCCTGGACTTCATCTTTTGCAAGGATTTTTTATTATTTTCGAAAAGATGTTCCGTGAAGTTTCAGGTCATTCCGAGAACTTTTGTTTCTGCACATAAATAACACCATGGTAATCCTGCTGAAAACAGAGTCAGTCCGGGTTAGTTCCATTCAAATCAAGCAAGTTAGAGTCCAAAACAAGGGCAGAAGTGTTTGGAAAAGTAGATACGTCGGAGATGTATCACCCCCTTTCCTTCCCTCTCTCCCCCTCTTCCTTATTCTCCTACTCCAACTAGGAAGGGGGGAAACCTACTCCTATTGGGAGCAGGACTCCCCCGCGCCCTATGAGGGCCGGCACTCCCGTCCTCCACTCCTTTATATACGGTGGAGGGGGGCACCCCAAAGACACACATGTTGATTGTTTAGCCGTGTGCGGTGCCCCCTCCACAGAATTCCACCTTGGTCATATTATTGTAGTGCTTAGGCGAAGCCCTGCGTCGGTAACTTTATCATCACTGTCATCACGCCGTCGTGCTGAAGAAACTCTCCCTCGGCCTCAGCTGGATCAAGAGTATGAGGGACGTCACCGAGTTGAACGTGTGCAGATCACGGAAGTGTCGTGCATTCGGTACTTGATCGGTTGGATTGCAAAGACGTTCGACTACATCAACCGCGTTTCATAACGCTTCCGCTTTCGGTCTACGAGGGTACGTAGACATACTCTCCCCCTCTCGTTGCTATGCACACTACAAAAAACACACTTCCGTGATGATACATGTTTGTCACAGTAGGTCGCTTTTTTTTCATGCATGTACATCCATGACAAATTTATGACATAATCAAGATAGTCATACCTGTGCTGTCATAGAAGTGTTCGATGACATTACCAAAATTATCATCAAGGAAGTGTCCACTTCCATGACGATAAATCGTGCGTCACAGAAGTGCTTTCATCATGGGTGACCGACACGTGGCATCCACCGTAACGGAACGCTGTTAAGCTATCGGGTCAGGTTTTGGATCCGATAACCCGTTAACAGCCCCGACCAATGGGGATTTTCCACGTGTAAAATCATCATTGGCTGGAGGAAACACGTGTCGGCTCATCGTTGGGACAGATGTCAACCACTCATTGGACGGAAGGCGCCTATGATACGTCGACATGTGGCACGGCCCAATAGAGGCCCATTCCTGTGAAAAGGCCGGCCCATTTGACTTGGTCAAAAGGTGGTGGGCCGGCCCATGGAAAGCCTGTTAACGGCCTATTCGCATATAGCCCATTTACAGCCCGCTAACCCAAGGCCCATTACGCCCTATCCGAATTAGGCCCAGTAGCATCATCTGGGCCATCCAATATGATTCCAGCCCGTTTTCACTTCTGGCCCATGTATGGCCCATGACGTCTTTCGGCCCATATGAGGCCCTATGTAACTCTTGGCCTATTAACGGCCCGTGGTGAAACTGGCCCGTAATGAACAGTGTACCACTTTACACCCATTAACGGCCCCTGGTGAAACTGGCCCGTAATGAACAGTGTATCACTTTATACCCATTACCGGCCCGTTATTCCGTTGGGCTGTTTCTAGCCCATGTTATCTTTCGGCCTTCTCAGAGCCCATTTATTCTTGGGCTCATTTCCAGCATTCGTTTACTTACGGCCCGTTACTGTCATTTTCTTCTTGTGGGCCAAATTCAGCCCGTGGTTACAGTCGGCCCGTTTGTGGTCTGTTAATACGTTGGTCTGTTTTCATAGCGTCATCAAATACGACCTATTAACGATGGCCCGTTACGGTCGGCCCATGAACGGACGATTCCAACTCTAGCCCGTTTATGGCCATAATGCGGCCTTTTATTGGCCCATGTTTGGCCAATCGATCATATGGCCCGTATAAGGCCCATTGATTATACGGCTCGTAGAAGGCCCATTGTTTCTACGGCCCGTAGAAGGCCTACTGTTTCTACGGCCCGTAGAAGGCCCACTATTTCTATGACCCGTAGGAGGCCCAGTGTCACTACAGTAAATATTAGCCCATGGTTATTGTGGCCTAGTTTTAAAAAATAGCTTATTGCAGCCACTAGTTAACCGCGGAAAAAGAACTGCAATGACTACAAGCAAACAAATAAACAAGACAACAAGGAAATAAATAAGCAAGCAACTAACGCTAGGCTATCACGGCTATTACACATATTACATCCAGTGGGCATCAAAGTTCGCCACCAGTGCAAATATAGGGAATAAAGCAGCATATCATATACACTGGCCGTCAAAATTGGCCACCAGTGCAAATAAACGCGGCAGCAAAACAAGAGCATAACTGAAACAAATTCAAAAGAGCTCAAGAAACGTTATCCTAGGTATCCACCATGCTGGCAATAAGCTTAGCAAGATGATTAGCTTTGTTCTGTTTGGCGCTAAAATCCTCCAATGCTTGCTGTTGCACCAGAAAGTATGCATCTGAATGCTCCAGGGACTTCCGCGGTCCTTCCGCTTCTTATCGCAGCACAGCTGATCGATGTCTTTCAGCTTGTAGTTGAGACTCAAGAAACCGAACTGATTCAGACAGTGAGTTTGAATAGCTTGTGCAAGCGGTAGTGGCCAGTAACTCCAACACTAAACCAAGACAGGATGTGTCACTATCCTGAACCTTATCTGCATTACTTCCTTTACCGTTGCTTAATAAGGCACTCTTCCCCAATATTCTGTCTGCATTCTAAAAGAAGAAACAAGCAGACACATAACAAGTTTAGCATGTACTTGTAGCGACCTGACCCGAATGGATCAAGTCTCTGTGCTTAAGTGTCATCCCTGGATCGGTATGCTGACACACACAATACTTGAAGGATTTATAACAGAGGTAAATCACATGTATAGAGTAACGTAAATACTATTACCTCAATCCATATAGCGGAAGCAACAAGGTTGTGGATTCCCATCAACACCAACGGCAAAGTTGAGTGTAGAAATCGTAACCCTAACGTATCACTTACTCGTCGTACGAAACCTGCAACATGAGACGTTGCAGCCCGAAACGGGTCAGTACATTGAATGTACTAGCAAATTCACACCATAGAGAATGATGAATAATGGCTATCACTATATGCATATATGGCTGGTGGAAAAGCTCTATGGTTATAATGTTTTTGTGAAAAGCCAATTTTTCCCTACTTCAAAGGAATAAAATTTATTACTATCTTGGTGGTTGTTGAACATTGAGAATGGTTGACAGCATTCTCAATGTTCAACAACCACCAAGATAGTAATAAATTTTATTCCTTTGAAGTAGGGAAAAATTGGCTTTTCGCAAAAACATTATAACCATAGAGCTTTTCCACCAGCCATATATGCATATAGTGATAGCCATTATTCATCATTCTCTATGGTGTGAATTTGCCAGTACATTCAATGTACTGACCCGTTTCGGGCTGCAACGTCTCATGTTGCAGGTTTCGTACGACGAGTAAGTGATACGTTAGGGTTACGATTTCTACACTCAACTTTGCCGTTGGTGTTGATGGGAATCCACAACCTTGTTGCTTCCGCTATATGGATTGAGGTAATAGTATTTACGTTACTCTATTCATGTGATTTACCTCTGTTATAAATCCTTCGAGTACTGTGTGTGTCAGCATACCGATCCAGGGGTGACACTTAAGCACAGAGACTTGATCCATTCGGGTCAGGTCGCTACAAGATGGTATCAGAGCACATGTTGACTATAGGACGTGACCCTAGAAACTGGCAAGCCCATAGCAAAGATTTTTCTCTACAACTTTCCCTTTCAAAAAGATCTTTTACCTCTCTTCTCTTCTGAGCTTATTCAAAAAAAATTCCCTTTTAGTGAGACTATACCCCTTTCCCCTTTTGACCACACGAAGATTCGACTGATGAGACCACTCCAAGAAGTACAGGATATCGGACAACTAAGACCACTTCGAAATGAAGAGTATTTTCCATGCATCTGAATAATGGAAACTACAATGGTTGAAGACCGAAGACAAGTAGAATTTGAAGGGCTCTGAAGAATTCCCAGATTTATATGACCTAGGAAGGCTACCCTTATGGAACTTGGCGGATTATGGAAGTTGTCAGTGCCCGAGATCATGGTGTATCGGAGAAAGACCGGAGCATGGAGAGTTAAAAACTTAAAGTTTTGTCAAAGAAAACCCTAAGGCAGGAGATATCAACTATGGAATGATAGCTCATGGGAATGACAAGAGCAGAAACACGGTTATCCGTGATGTCATCACCATTGATACTGTGGTCACCGAGCTGAGCTAAGCATGCATTCCTTCGGAAGGATTGGATGGTAGAAGGTTGATGGAGCATCTATCAGCAAAGGATGCAGTTTTAACCTTAGCCGGTGTATCACCAGGATCTGGAGTAGTACATCAAGAAATTAAAATGGAGCTCCAGGAAGTCGTATTAGACAAGGAAGTATTTCATGAGAAACTCAGGATCCTGAAGATGAGAGTAGCCAAGCTGGAGGAGCTACAACCTCGAGATACCGGAGAATTGTCAAGAACTGAAGGACAGTATGACCATGGTTCATGTGAAGGATGTTGAAACCAGAAGTTTGAAATGTAACTCCGGAATATTAAAGGACGTCACGAGAGTTGAAGAGTTGGCGACGATGACCTTAGCAGACCAAACCCCTATTTTATACCTACGTTAGATGCGACGTTTGTGAGCTGTCATTTGTTTGATGTTTTCCCGACGGCCACAAATAAAATCTGTCTTTTCAAAACTTTTGTTTGTATTGTGTGCATCCCTCTTGATCTCTCTTATCTCACCCCAAAACCCATGGACCCAATAGAGGATGAATGGAGATGAGCTTGTATTTTCTGGACCGATGAGTCAATTGGAGACGGACCAATGGATTCAGAACATGGAGGATCACATGGAGAATAACCCTATAGTTGGACATGATATGACCCAGCATGCTCTTCAGTGCTTTGAAAAAGGTGCCGCTACTTGGTGGAGGATGTACCAAACCATCAATGGATGGCAAGGAGTAACCACTTGGAAAGAATTTAAGTTGACTCTGCCAAAGTCTCGGCTTGTGTCCCAGAATTTGAAGCCTTATGGAAAGGATATGAAGAAAGCTTGCGCCTGCAAGACTTGTGGAGAAATAGGACACACCCATAAAGAACACAAGGATGAATTCCCTAATTGTGAAGGAAGTCACCCAGCTGAAGAATGCCCAACTAGGCAGATCACTTGTTTCTTGTGTGAAGGGACTACCCACTACCCTACTCAGTGTCACATTTACCCCATGGTACAAAGAACCATCCAGCAAAAGAAAGAAGCAACGAGAGGAGCCCTTATGGAAAGTTTAGAAGAACCTGTGATGAAGGAAGATGTGGAGGACACACCCAAAGAAGAGCCAATTAAACCCTGCACCAAGTCATGCTATTCATGTGGAGAAGAAGGACACATCTCCCAAAATTGTTTGAATGGGGATCTAGTAGAATTCCCGACAGAGGAAGTAGAATATGACCCACAAGAAATAGAAGCCATGATTGGCATGGAAAGGTCCAGGAAGAGAAGCAGATTGGATTCCAGGAAGAATCTGAGTCATATCACCTGTTACAGGTGCAAGGAGTCAGGGCACTACCTCAACATTTGCCCAAAAAGAAAACATCGAGACTTGACGGAAGTAATATGTTTTCGTTGTAATGATGAAGGGAACTTTGCCAGAGAATGCCCTAAGGAGAAGGAAACTTGTGCTAGATAGTTGAGTTTGCAACAAAAGAAGTGGAGTAGTAGAAGTGAGAACATTTTCTTTTATATTGAGGTGGTGAGTTGAGACTTGTAATGGAAAAGCAAGAGATTGTAATCATTGGAGAATGAATAAAGTAGCAACGTTGGTACTGATATGGATTTTATGAGTTGTTACTCTATGAAGAAGGATTTTGACCATTTTGAGGATATGAGAAATATGGTCTATGGAAGATTTGTGCATTTTAAGGGTGGTAGTACCCTGTAAGAACCCTTGACCCCTGGAAAAGATAAGGATACTCCACTGAGTGGATTTCGGACAAAATGAATACGAGTTTTGTCTTGAAATGTGTGATACCCAAGAGTATGTGGGATGAAGTTGGAGACCGTCAGTTGTTTGGACCAAATGTGATCAAGGAGTCACACGAGAATGTTAAGTTTATTCGAGATAGACTGAAGGTAGCTCAGTCCAGGTAGAAGAGTTATGTAGACTCAAAAACTCAAGGAGGTAGTCTATGAAATTGAAGAAAGAGCATGTTTTCATGTGTTCCCTCTGCGAGGAGTTAAACGAATTGGAGTTAAGGTAAAGTTAGCCCCGAGATTGGTAGGACCATACTGAGTTTTGGAGCGTATGAGAGAAGTGGCCTACAAGTTGGAGTTACCTGAAGGACTGTCAGGAGTTCAGGATGTGTTTCACGGTTCCTAGTTGAAGAAGTGCCATGCAGAGATGGCCAATATTCCCGTGTAAGGACGCTTGACCCTGGAAAGGATAATGATGTTTCCACTAAGTGGAATAAGGACTTCATAAGTATAAGTTTTATCTCGGTATGAGGGATACCCCACGCGGATGAAGAGATGAGTTACCATTGGATATAAAGGAGGTATGATGTTGGAAATATGGATCAATAGAAACTCCATGATGAGTCTGAGTAATCATGTCCTAGTTTGGTGCCAATAGAAGGAAGAAAGACAGTACAATTGGAATGACTTAAGTATGCTAGGAAGCTGGAAGCTGGAAGTTGGAATAATGATCAGTTGCCCGATGATAAGTTCAAGGACTACAAGTGATGAGATGGGCCATAACCCACATGCCCCAGGACCTGCCAAGAAGCAAGCACACTCTTGCTGAAGGAAAAACTCTGGAAGTGGATATGCCCTCATCAATAGACGATCTTATAGGAGTAAGGCAAAACCTGAGAGTTGTGAAGGAACGATAGATGTTTGTCTGGCTTGCAGAATCAATGGATTAATCTGAACTTGGTTCGTCGACGAGAGAAATTCTGCAATGCTTGTGAGGATGACCGAGTGTTACAATGCGAGATTTGCTAAACCGTATACAAGGTAATGATTTGGGTGCGGGATGGATTGATCACCATACCGAATTAATCTTATTGTTCGCCTTGCTATATGGAATGGTAAATCTGAGTGACTTACCTATAGTAGAGAGACGACGATATTAAACCTTGTTTAAACCTTAGAATGGTATAGGTATTTTTCCCTTGTACAAGACAACTTTTTGCCAACCGTAGGTTATGCGGTGAGGATCAACCCAGACCCATTTCCTGCAGGAGAAACCATAAATTGTTGACCACCATGAGATATCGATAGTTGTTTAGTTTTGGCGCCCGACCCTTCAGCTAAGAAGACCCAATCTCAGAATAACCTTACCAAGAGGAAAGGACAGAAGAATTGAGGAAAAGGTTATGCCACTACCGGAAGAGCCAGAGAAGGAATTTTCCGAGGATTTGAGAAGAGCGACACTGTTAACAATATGGATGAAGTATATGAGTTTCGATGGAGCTGTAACCATCCTTCTAAGGGTGGTAGCACCCCAAACCCCGGAGACGATTGATGGATTTTTTTAGGAGACCCCAACCCTAACCTTTTCTTTCTAGCCTCTCCAAATCTCAAGGACGAGATTCATTTTAAGGGTGGTAGTTTTGTAACATCCCAAAATTCTAAATTTTGGAATGTTATAATAAATAGATAGATTTGATTGATTGTTTGATTGATTGTCTGAAAGTGAGTGAATTCGAAACTTTTTGAAAGTTAAATGAGAGGGAATAAAAGGACTTTCCCAAACTTTCATATTTGCTTTTTGATCTCCATGAATTCAAATTATTTTCAAATATAAAACCCTGGAGCGAAGATGATATGACTTCTTCCATTTAAAAAATTAAATGAAAGGGTATTTGAAAATAATTGAATTTCATTTGGAAATATTTCAATTCATAAACTTCATGCAACTCAATGATTTTCACGAGAGAAGATAAAATGACTTCTTCAAATTATGAAATATGAGTTGGGAGTTTCAAAGGATCAATTTCAAGTCCTTTTGGAATTAATTTTTCAATTTGGATTTATTTGAGTTTTATTCAAATTATTTTTCTCCAAAAATAAAATATATGGAAATTAGGGTAACATGATTCCCTACATTAGAAAATTGGAGAAAAATTAATTTGAAATCATTTTGGTATTTTTAAAATGATTTTTGTTGAATTTTAACAGAGCAGAAGCACTCTTTGAATTATTAGAATTTGTGTGTATTTTATTTAATGCTAGAAAAATGTCCATGTCGTAGAAAATCTTTTTCTAAAAATTTTCATATATTATATGCCTATATAAATTTTTTAGTTATTTTGTTTTGTTTATTTTTCTGCTGTCTGGAAAATCTTAAAAAAAACTTTCTTCTTTCCGCCGAACCGGGCCGGCCCAGCCAACTAGCCAGGCCATGGCCCAGCCCAGCTCGCCGCCACCGTCTTCCTCCCGTGGGCGACCGGGACTCCTCCCGGAGTCCGGCGCCGCCACGCCGCCGGGCACCGCTGCCCCCTCGCCCAAGGCGCTCCGCCCCGCCCCAATAAATAGGCCGCCGCCGCCTCTCTCTCCCACACCTGCCCCGCCGCCTCTCTCCCCTCGTGCCGCCATCGCCGCTTCTCGCCGCTGCCGCACTGCCGCTGCTGCTCCGCCGCCGCCCCGCGTAGCTCCGCCGCGTCGCGCGCTGCTTGCCGCACCACCGCCACCGCGCCGCTCCCCGCGCTGACGTCGCCCACGCTGCGCAAGACGCCGCCGCCGCCCCGACGCCGCGCCGGAGTTCGCGCCGCCGCCCACCTCGCTGTTAACCGCCGCCGGCCGAACACCAGTTAACCGGTAATGAACTGCCCGGTCCGGTTTATTGCTTTAGTTCGAATTTTAGTCCGGTTCTTTTCGGTTAGTTAGGTCTAGATCGGTTTTCTTTTAGTTAAATTTATTTAGAACGTTCCCTGTTTAGAACTAGTTAGTGAACGTTCGTTATTTAGTGTTTTTTTTCTGTTATTTTCGGCCAGGGACCTATCTGTCATGACTTTATTTACAATTTAGTCCCTGAACTTCAAACGATCATTACTTTTTACTCGTTAGTCCAAATCCAACAAAACCAACGCCCACATCTTCGTTACGATCTCCTCTATCCAGTAAAACAACTCAAACATGTTTTTGAAAATTCTAAAATTTGAATTAGATCAGATTTGAATTCAAACTTCGTTTGATCATAACTCGAGTTTCGTAGCTCCGTTTGAGTTGATTCTTTTTGCAAATCGAAGCTCTTGACCTAAACATTCTAATAAGGCCAAATTCACATAATTTTGGTACTGTTAGAAATTGTTTTATGTTGCAAGAGTTATTTGCTTGGTTTTGATGTTTTCCGAATCGTCTTCTTCGTTCTTTCTGATCTTTTGAGTGACTGCTTATGTGTGGTTACTATTGCTTGCTTACGATAGATTGACCGGAGTGTGACGAGTAGATCTATCAAGAGTTTTGAGTGCGAATAATTTTCATCAACATTGCAGGCAAGTTCACACTTTGATCATACCTTTTCTACAACCCAGTTTTATTGCATTAGACCAATCTTCACACATTGCATGATTAGGATCTAATTAAATTGTGGGATGGGAAGTAGATGAGGTAGTACCTATTACCTGTTTATTATCAAACCTTTGGGAGTTACTTCTACGTTTGCTTATTATGCCATGCTATGCCAGTAGACGTGGATTGGGTGAGTGATATCCATGACAGATGTGAGATTTATAATTAAGGGTTTATCTAAGGTGGCAACCTAACATACATCTGGGTGGATTGAGGCACCTGGGGTTACCAGGACTTGCCTGTTTTCTTGGACCGCCACCTAGGCTCAAAGGGATCATGAGATTATTCATACTAGAAACTTCCGTGTGCAGCCACAAGCCATTATGGGCTCTGGCATAATTGAGTAAGTTGTGCGAACTCTTACAGTGGTAGACTAGCAGATGTAGGGGAAAGTAGGTGTACCGGTCTACCCGTCGTAAGGTGCTAGCGCTTCTGAAAGACTGTGTCTCGGTCATCCATTTCTCAAACAGACTGCAGTGCGAGAAACCAAACGGAGGCGATCGAGTCTTGTGGGGAAAAGTGCGCAAACCTCTGCAAAGTGTATAAACTAATCATGATTAGCCGTGTCCTCGGTTATGGACATCTTGAGTATCTAGTTCTTGGATTATCCTGTTGATCTCATCATGTTACTTTAAATGAATATTGTTGGGTTTAATGATGTTACTTAATTGGGATTGAGAATGCTGTCAACCATTCTCAATGTTCAACAACCACCAAGATAGTAATAAATTTTATTCCTTTGAAGTAGGGAAAAATTGGCTTTTCGCAAAAACATTATAACCATAGAGCTTTTCCACCAGCCATATATGCATATAGTGATAGCCATTATTCATCATTCTCTATGGTGTGAATTTGCCAGTACATTCAATGTACTGACCCGTTTCGGGCTGCAACGTCTCATGTTGCAGGTTTTGTACGACGAGTAAGTGATACGTTAGGGTTACGATTTCTACACTCAACTTTGCCGTTGGTGTTGATGGGAATCCAGAACCTTTTTGCTTCTGCTATATGGATTGAGGTAATAGTATTTATGTTACTCTATACATGTGATTTACCTCTGTTATAAATCCTTCGAGTACTGTGTGTGTCAGCATACCGATCCAGGGATGACACTTAAGCACAGAGACTTGATCCATTCAGGTCAGGTCGCTCCAGTACTAGTATATGAAACTCATTTCGGTGAACCAGTTCATTAGTAAGGTGGACAAGATTAAACTACCAAGTCTTCTATTGCCAAGTACTAGTACATAATAAAAGCATAAAACAAACATATATCTATGTCCTATGGTAGCAATGGAATCTTAAATTAGAACAATTGTTCTTCAGGTTTAGGCACTTGTTCTACATGAATAGAGTGTTGGGGATCATAGCAGAAATTTAAAATTTTCTATGCATCACCAAGATCAATCTATGGAGTAATCTAGCAAAGAGGGGAAGGAGAGTGCATCTACATACCCTTGTAGATCGCTAAGTGGAAGCGTTCAAGTGAACGGGGTTGATGGAGTCGTACTCGTCGTGATCCAAATCACCGATGATCCTAGCGCCGAACGGACGACACCTCCGCGTTCAACACAAGTACGGAACGGAGACGTCTCCCACGCCTTGATCCAGCAAGGAGGAGGGGGAGGTTGAGGAAGAGAGTCCAACAGTAGCATGATGGCGTGGTGGTGATGGAGTGGCAGTTCTCCGGCAGGGCTTCGCCAAGCTCACGCGGAGGAGGAGAGGTATTGGAGGGGAGGGGCTGCGCCAGGTTCAAGGGTGTGGCCGCCCTCCCACCCCTCCACTATTTATAGGTGGGGAGAGAGGGGGGCCGGCCCCCCTAGATCCCATCTAGAGTTGGGGGCGGCGGCCAAGGGGGGAGGAGTGCCTCCAAAGTCAAGTGGAGACCCTCCCCCTTAGGGTTTCCCCTCTCCCATGCGCATGGGCCTTGGGGGGCTGGTGCCCTTGGCCCATTAAGGTTAGGGCGCCCCCTACAGCCCATGCTACTATATTGGACGTGGTGGAACATTTTCCGGACCTCCGGAACCCTCCGGAATCCTCCGGAACCTTCCGGAAGCTTCCCGGTACAATACCGGAAAAAACCGAACTTTTCCTGGAACCCGAACAACAACTTTCCATATATAAATCTTTACCTCCGGACCATTCCGGAACTCCTCGTCACGTCCGGGATCTCATCCAGGACTTCGAACAACATTCGGTAATCACATACAAGTCTTCCTAATAACCCTAGCGTCATCGAACCTTCAGTGTGTAGACCCTACGGGTTCGGGAACCATGCAGACATGACCGAGACAACTCTCCGGCCAATAACCAACAGCGGGATATAGATACCCATGTTGGCTCCCACATGTTCCACGATGATCTCATCGGATGAACCACGATGTCGAGGATTCAATCAATCCCATATCAATTCCCTTTGTCCAGCGGTATTGTACTTGCCCGCGATTCGATCGTCGGTATCCCGATACCTTGTTCAATCTCATTGCCGGCAAGTCTCTTTACTCGTTCCATAACACATCATCCCGTGATCAACTCCTTGGTCACATTGTGCACATTATGATGATGTCCTACTGAGTGGGCCCAGAGATACCTCTCCATTTACACGGAGTGACAAATCCCAGTCTCGATTCATGCCAACCCAACAGACACTTTCGAAGATACCTGTAGTGTACCTTTATAGCCACCTAGTTACGTTGTGACTTTTGGCACACCCAAAGCACTCCTATGGTATCCGGGAGTTGCACAATCTCATGGTCTAAGGAAATGATACTTGACATTAGAAAAGCTTTAGCATACGAACTACACGATCTTGTGCTAGGCTTAGGATTGGGTCTTGTCCATCACATAATTCTCCTAATGATGTGATCCCGTTATCAACGACATCCAATGTCCATGGTCAAGAAACTGTAACCATCTATTGATCAACGAGCTAGTCAACTAGAGGCTTACTAGGGCATGGTGTTGTCTATGTATCCACACATGTATGTGAGTTTCCTATCAAGACAATTCTAGCATGGATAATAAACGATTATCATGAACAATAATAATAACCAATTTATTATTGCCTCTAGGGCATATTTCCAACAGTCTCCCACTTGCACTAGAGTCAATAATCTAGTTCACATCGCCATGTGATTAACACTCACAGGTCACATCGCCATGTGACCAACATCCAAAGAGTTTACTAGAGTCACTAATCTAGTTCACATCACTATGTGATTAATACTCAATGAGTTCTGGGTTTGATCATGTTAGGCTTGTGAGAGAGGTTGTAGTCAACGGGTCTTGCCATAGTCAGATCCCTATGTATTTCGCGAAACTTTATGTCATATCGTAGATGCTGCTACCACGTTCCACTTGGAGCTATTCCAAATTGTTGCTCCATTATACGTATCCGGTATCTCTACTCAGAGCTATCCGGATAGGTGTTAAGCTTGCATCGACGTAACTCTTTACGTCGAACTCTTTATCATCTCCATAACCGAGAAACATTTCCTGATTCCTCTAAGGATAATTTCGACCGCTATCTGGTGATCCAGTCCTAGATCACCTTTGTACCCTCTTGCCAGACATTTGGCAAGGCACACATCAGGTGCGGTACTCAGCATGGCATACCGTATAGAGCCTATGACAAGAGCATAGGGGACGACCTTCGTCCTTACTTTTCTTCTGCCGTGGTAAAGCTTTGAGTCTTACTCAACTTCACACCTTACAACTCAGGTAAGAACCCCTTCTTTGACTGATCTATTTTGAACTCCTTCAAAAACATGTCAAGGTGTGCGTTCTTTGAAAGTATCATCAAGCGTTTTGATCTATCTCTATAGATCTTGATGCCCAATATGTAAGCAACTTTATCCATGTCTTCCTTTGAAAACACTCTTCAAACAACCGTTTATGCTTTCCAGAAATTCTACATCATTTCGAATCAACAATATGTCATCCACATATACTTATCAGAAATGTTGTAGTGCTCCCACTCACTTTCTTGTAAATACAAGTATCTAGAAAACATTGTATAAACCTAAAAGCTTTGATCACTCCATCAAAACATATATTCCGATTCCGAGATGCTTGCTCTAGTCCATAGAAGGATTGCTGGAGCCAGCATACCTTTTAGCATCCTTAGGATCGTCAAAACCTTTTATTGTATCACATACAACTTTTCTTACGAAAACTGGTAAGAAAACTTGTTTTGACATCCATCTGTAAGATTTCATAATCAAAAAATACAATTAATGCTAACATGATTCTGACGGACTTAAGCATCACTACGGGTGAGAAACTCTCATCGTAGTCAACTCCTTGAACTTGTGAAAAGATTCTTTCCCACAAGTCGAGCTTCATAGATGGTAACATTACCGCCCACATCCGTCTTCTTCTTAAAGATCCATTTATCTCAATGGCTTGCCAATCAATGGGCAAGTCCACCAAAGTCCATACTTTGTTCTGATATATGGATCCTATCTCGGATTTCATGGCTTCTAACCATTTGTCGGAATACGGGCCCACCATCGCTTCTCCATAGCTCGTAGGTTCATTGTTGTCCAACAACAAGATATCTCAGACAGGATTACCGTACCACTCAGGAGTAGTACATATCCTTGTCGACCTATGAGGTTCGATAGCAACTTGATCCGAAGCGTCATGATCACTATCATAAACTTCCTCTTCAACAAACGTAGGCGCCACAGAATACATCTTTCTGTGTTGCATCACTCTCTGGTTGAAGTAAAGGTTCGACAACCTCATCAAGTTCTATCTTCCTCCCACTCAATTCTTTCGAGAGAAACTCCTTCTCGAGAAAGGACCCGTTCTTAGCGACAAACAATTTTCCCTCGGATCTGAGATAGAAGGTATACCCAACTGTCACCTTTGGGTATCCTATGAAGATGTGTTTGTCCTCTTTTGGGTTCGAGCTTTTCCGGCTAAAGCCTTAAGCATCGCAGCCCCAAACATTAAGAAGCGACAACTTTGGTTTCTTGCCAAACCAATTTTCATACAGCGTCGTCTCAACGGACTTATATGGTGTCCTATCTAAAGTGAATGCAGCTGTCTCTAACGCATAACCTCAAAATGAAAACGGTAGATCGGTAAGAGACATCATAGATCACACCATATCTCATAAGGTTCGATTACGACGTCTGGACACACCATTACAACTGTGGTGTTCCAGGTGGCTTCAACTGTGAAACAATTCCACAATATCTTAAGTGATTGCCAAACTCATAACTCAGAAATTCTCATCGATCATATCGTAGGAATTTGATCTTCTTGTTATGATGATTCTTAACTTCACTCTGAAATCGCTTGAACTTTTCAAACGTTTCAGACTTGTGCTTCATTAAGTAAATATACCTATATCTACTCAAATCATCAGTGAAGATGAGAAAATAGCGATATCCACCGCATGCTTCAATTCTCATTGGGTCACACGCATCAGCATGCATGATTTCCAACAAGTCATTTGCCCGTTTCATTGTACCTGAAAACGGGGTCTTAGCCATCCTACCCATGAGGCATGGCTCGCATGTGTCAAGTGATTCAAAATCAAGTGACTCCAAACATCCATCGACATGGAGATTCTTCATGCATCTTACGCCAATATGACCTAAGCGGCAGTGCCACGAGAAAGTGGTACTATCATTATTAACTCTACATCTTTTGGCGTGAACATGTGTATTACCACGACCGAGATTCAATGAACCATTCACATAGGGTGCATGACCATGAAAGGTATTATTCATGTAAACAGAATAACTAGTATTCTCTAACTTAAATGAATAACCGTATTGCAATGAACATGATCTAATCATATACATGCTCAACGTAGACACCTGATAACATTTATCTAGGTTCAATACTAATCCTGAAGGCAGATGGAGTGTGCGATGGTGATCTCATCAACTTTGGAAACACTTCCAACACACATCATCACCTCGCCCTTAGCCAGTCTACGTTTAGTCCGTAGCTTTTGCTTCAAGTCAGCAATAATAGCAACTGAACCGGTATCCAATACCCAGGTGCTACCAGGAGTACTAGTGAGGTACACATTAATAACACGTATATACTTTGTTGAAGTTGCTAGCCTTCTTGTCTACCATGCATTTGGGGTAATTCCGCTACCAGTGACCGTTCCCCTTACAATAGAAGCACTTAGTCTTGGGTTCAAACTTGGGTTCCTTCACTGGAGCGGCAACTGGTTTGCCATCCATGAAGTTTCCCTTCTAGCCCTTGCCCTTCTTGAAACCAGTGGTCTTGTTAAGCCACCAACACTTGATGCTCCTTCTTGATTTCTACCTTTTGCGGTCTTAAGCACCGCGAATAGCTCCGGGATCAACTCCATCCCTTGCATGTCATAGTTCATCACGAAGATCTAGTAGCTTAGTGATAGTGGCTAGAGAACTCTATCAATCACTATCTTATCTGGAAGTTTAACTCCCACTTGATTTAAGTGATTGTAGCACCCAGTCATTCTGAGCACATGCTCATTAGCTGAGCTATTCTCCTCCATCTTGTTGGAAAAAGAACTTGTCAGAGGTCTCACACCTCTCAACACGAGCATGAGCCTGAAATCCCAATTTCAGCTCTTGGAACATCTCATATGTTCTATGGCGTTCAAAACGTCATTGGAATCCCGATTCTAAGTCGTAAAGTATGGTGCACTAAACTATCAAGTAGTCATCAGGATGTGTCTGTCAGGTGTTCACAACATCCACAGACGACATTGTAGGGGTTTGCACATCGAGCGGTGCATCGAAGACGTAAGCCTTCTGTGTAGCAGTGAGGACACTCCTCGGACTACGGGCCTAGTCCACATCATTGCTTACAATGTCTTTCAACTTAATCTTTCTCTAGGAACGTATTGAAACAGGGAGCTACAACGTGAGCTATTTATCTACAACATATTTGCAAAGACAATTTAGACTATGTTCATGATAATTGAGTTCATCTAATCAAATTATTTAATGAACTCCCACTCAGATAGACATCCCTCTAGTCATCTAAGTGAAACATGATCCGAATCGACTAGGCCATGTCCGATCATCATGTGAGACGGACTAGTCATCAACGGTGAACATCTCATGTTGGTCGTATCTTCTATACGACTCATGTTCGACCTTTCGGTCTTCTGTGTTCTGAGGCCATGTCTGTACATGCTAGGCTCGTCAAGTCAACCTAAGTGTTTCGCATGTGTCCCGAGGCCATGTCTGTACATGCTAGGCTCGTCAACACCCGCTGTATTCGAACGTTAGAATCTAACACACCCGATCATCACGTGGTGCTTCGAAATGATGAACCTTCGCAACGGTGCACAGTTAGGGGGAACACTTTTCTTGAAATTTTAGTGAGGGATCATCTTATTTAAGCTACCGTCGTTCTAAGCAAATAAGATGTAAAACATGATAAACATCACATGCAATCAAATAGTGACATGATATGGCCAATATCATTTTGCTCCTTTTGATCTCCATCTTCGGGGCTCCATGATTATCGTTGTCACCGGCATGACACCATGATCTCCATCATCGTGTCTTCTTGAAGTTGTCTCGTCATCCATGACTTCTACTACTATGGCTAACGCTTTAGCAATAAAGTAAAGTAATTACATGACGTTTATGTTGACACGCAGGTCCTAAATAAATTAAGACAACTCCTATGGCTCCTGCTGATTGTCATACTCATCGACATGCAAGTCGTGATTCCTATTACAAGAACATGATCAATCTCATACATCACATATATCATTCATCACATCCTTTTGGCCATATCACATCACAAGGCATATGCTGCAAAAACAAGTTAGACGTCCTCTAATTGTTGTTGCAAGTTTTTACGTGGCTGCTATAGGTTTCTAGCAAGAACATTTCTTACCTACGCGAAAACCACAACGTGATATGCCAATTTCTATTTACCCTTCATAAGGACCCTTTTCATCAAATCCGATCCGACTAAAGTGGGAGAGACAGACACCCGCTAGCCACCTTATGCAACTAGTGCATGTTAGTCAGTGGAACCAGTCTCACGTAAGAGTACGTGTAAGGTCGGTCCGGGCCGCTTCATCCCACGATGCCGCCGAATCAAGATAAGACTAGTAACAGCAAGTAAATTGACAATATCGACGCCCACAACTGCTTTGTGTTCTACTCGTGCATAGAAACTATACATAGACCTAGCTCATGATGCCACCGTTGGGGATATGTTTAAAATTTTCTACGCATCACCAAGATCAATCTATGGAGTAATCTAGCAACGAGGGGAAGGAGAGTGCATCTACATACCCTTGTAGATCGCTAAGCGGAAGCGTTCAAGTGAACGGGGTTGATGGAGTCGTACTCGTCGTGATCCAAATCACCGTTGATCCTAGCGCCGAACGGACGGCACCTCCACGTTCAACACACGTACGGAACGGAGACGTCTCCCACACCTTGATCCACCAAGGAGGAGGGAGAGGTTGAGGAAGAGAGTCCAACAGCAGCACGATGGCGTGGTGGTGGTGGAGTGGCAGTTCTCCGGCAGGGCTTCGCCAAGCTCACGCGGAGGAGGAGAGGTATTGGAGGGGAGGGGCTGTGCCAGGTTCAACGGTGTGGCCGCCCTCCCACCCCTCCACTATTTATAGGTGGGGAGAGAGGGGGGCCAGCCCCCCTTGATCCCATCTAGGGTTGGGGGCGGCGGACAAGGGGGGAGGAGTGCCTCCCAAGTCAAGTGGAGACCCTCCCCCTTAGGGTTTCCCCTCTCCCATGCGCATGGGCCTTGGGGGGGCTGGTGCCCTTGGCCCATTAAGGTTAGGGCGCCCCCTACAGCCCATGCTGCTATATTGGACGTGGTGGAACATTTTCCGGACCTCCGGAATCCTCCGGAACCTTTCGGAAGCTTCCCGGTACAATACCGGAAAAAACCGAACTTTTCCCGGAACCCGAACAACAACTTTCCATATATAAATCTTTACCTCCGGACCATTCCGGAACTCCTCGTGACGTCCGGGATCTCATCCAGGACTCCGAACAACATTCAGTAATCACATACAAGTCTTCCTAATAACCCTAGCGTCATCGAACCTTAAGTGTGTAGACCCTACGGGTTCGGGAACCATGCAGACATGACCGAGACAACTCTCCAGCCAATAACCAACAGCGGGATCTGGATACCCATGTTGGCTCCCACATGTTCCACGATGATCTCATCGGATGAACCACGATGTCGAGGATTCAATCAATCCTGTATTCAATTCCCTTTGTCTAGCGGTATTGTACTTGCCCGAGATTCGATCGTCGGTATCCCGATACCTCGTTCAATCTCGTTACCGGCAAGTCTCTTTACTCGTTCCGTAACACATCATCCCGTGATCAACTCCTTGGTCACATTGTGCACATTATGATGATGTCCTACCGAGTGGGCCCAGAGATACCTGTCCATTTACACGGAGTGACAAATCCCAGTCTCGGTTCGTCCAACCCAACAGACACTTTCAGAGATACCTGTAGTGTACCTTTATAGCCACCCAGTTACGTTGTGACATTTGGCACACCCAAAGCACTCCTACGGTATCCGGGAATTTCACAATCTCATGGTCTAAGGAAATGATACTTGACATTAGAAAAGCTTTAGCATACGAACTACACGATGTTGTGCTAGGCTTAGGATTGGGTCTTGTCCATCACATCATTCTCCTAATGATGTGATCCCGTTATCAACGACATCCAATGTCCATGGTCAGGAAACTGTAACCATCTATTGATCAACGAGCTAGTCAACTAGAGGCTTACTAGGGACATGGTGTTGTCTATGTATCCACACATGTATCTGAGTTTCCTATCAATACAATTCTAGTGTGGATAATAAATGATTATCATGAACAATAATAATAACCAATTTACTATTGCCTCTAGGGCATATTTCCAACACAGAGTACAGTAATACGCAAGAATATAATACTTAAAAATAGAAAATGAGCTCATAGACCTTACCACATTCTTGGTTCGGGACCAGTACAGAATAAGGCATTCCCAGTCATCGTCCAATAAATGTGTCTCAAGAGAACGTAAGGGAATTTGATGAGTTTCTTTGCCAGTAAAGTACGTTTTCTTCAGGTAATTCTGATACTGCCACCAAGCATTCTTGAAGATAGCAGAGGTATTAGCACATGTTACCTCATCCTGAGTTTCCAAATCGGTCCTTCTCTATAGAGAAAAATGGGAAATTTTGCTGTATTATAACCATCATGGAGGTAGGATGTATGGGACGAAGCAAAGTAATTGCCATGAATAACATTACTTACACATAACTCTTGGACAAACACCTGCAACTGACATTTTCCTTCATCTTCAGTATAATATTTCCAAGATGGGAAGATACGCACATACGATTTAACAACATCAAATGCGATAGATGCTAAACTACGAGTAGCTGGTTGTGCTTCCTCCACAGGAATAGGCGTACTAACTGGTGGAGTTGGGGTTCGCCGTGATAGTACTGGCCCTTTGGGCACTGGAGCTGCCTTACTAACTGCTCTTGTTTGGGAGCTCTGTGGTGGAGATGGTGCTGTGTCAACAGGAACTGGGTTACTATCGGCTGGGGTTGGGGTTAGATTGGGTGAAGCTGGTTCTCTATCCATCGTAGTAGGGATACAATCTACAAGAGTTTGGGTTATGTCTGGTAGGGCTGGTTCTTGTGCATGTACAACCGGGGTGCTATCTCCACCAAGAGGTAGCACTGTTTTATTTGAAGACCGTGTTTTTAGTCCGCTAGATACTGGCATCACCCACTCCAATTGAAATGGCTGATAAACAGGAAACATAGTTGAATGTACAAACATTGTATGAGAGATAGATGCAATAGATAGTGTGGAAAAAAGAGGGCATGAAATAGTTGACATGTATATTGTTTAACTAAAACGGATAGCATGCCATAATTTCACATATATGATGTCTATCTAAACTGGATAGCATAGCATAACATAATTCAAAGATATGATGAATAACTAAACAGGATCGCATGACATAATTCACCTACATGTTATCTAAGTAATCAGGATCGCATCATTTAATTCACATATGTGATTTATATGCTAAACAGAGGGCATTCGATATGATGTGTGAACTAAGAACATGGTGTTGAATATTGTGTATATGATGTCTAAACTATGCAATGCAAGACACTGTATGCATGATATGAGCAGTATAACCGTGCCAAGTTAGAGCATACACCTCAGTGGGGGAATAGGACTGGTCATCTGTCTCTGAATCCATCTCTGAGGAGCTATCGGAACCCAACAAGAGATCTGCATCGACAGGTAGCACTGTCTGCTCTGAAGACCTTGTTTTCACTCTAGATTTTTCCATCTCCCACCCAAATGGCCGATTCACGGGAAGAGTAGTTTAATGTACAAACATTGTCGACAAATGGAAATGTAATGAAGAAAAGGATGGGCAAGATATCATTCAAATATATGATGCCTGGTTAAACAGGATGGCATTGCACATTTCACATATATTATGGCTGGCTAAAAGACATGAGACTACATAATTCCCATATATGATATAGAAACTAAACAGGTGGCATTACAGAACATGTCTAAACTAAGCAGATGACATATATGATGTCAAAACTAGGCACTGCAAGGCAACATATGCATGATATGACTAACATCATCATGCCAAGGTAGAGCAAACACCTTGGGGGGTAAATAGGAGTGGTCAGCGGCGTCCGAATCCGCCTCAGAACATATATCTTCCTCTGGATTACAATCTGGAGAGGGGTGGGGAGGGTTTGCCATTGAACCCACCATGGAGCGATGTCTGCATGACATTGTATTGCCGCGCCTCTTCTCTTTTTCTCTACATGTTCAGCATGACTGTGTACAATATCTGACATGCATACGAAAAAAATATGGTGAGATTATGTAAGGAGAGCATGCAGAAATTTAGAGTGATAGTAACAACCAGTGGATCAATGTTTTTCCGTTGAACCAAAATAGCCCTAATGGATCGACGTGAATGTATAGTAATAAGTGATGCAACAAGTGTACAACCTCTTTGCCGTAGCCGTGTCGACCTCAGCATCATTGGGTTGGTCGCTGAAGCAGTTGAGGAAGTGGTGGCTGTCAGAGGTGTGGAGGAAGATCTGAGGGCGATGTAGACGGCGTCCAGGGCACTGCTCTGTTGTGATGGATCGTTCTGTCGTTGGAGCAGCTCCGGTGAGCCGTAAGACGTCAAGGCTGAAGCAGCACAAGACAGACATCGTCAATCTCAAGTGGGATTCTAATAGCATCTCCAATAGATGATGTAAAATGGATGTAAAATTAACATCACCAAAAACCACCTGACTACAACAGATGAGGTAAAAACTGTTGAATCTGAACTTAACTGTTGAAACTGAAATTTACTGTGGAATCTGAATGCTACCGTCGAAACTGAACGCAATGGTAGCAGAGAGGCACTTGACATGTAGTTTAGGGAGGGCCTGCAGTTCATCTTCAACCTGCACCCCCCTGAGCCTCCAGCCACCACCGGCCGAACCACCAGCCCCAGCGCCGCCTCGCCGCCCCAAAACAACTCGCCACCGCCGCCCCGGCCAGCCCTCTAGGCCCCCCACCCCCACCCTGAACCCTAAGATAGATAGTGGGGTACCTCTCCGGCGAGCCCCCGTCCCCGCTGCGGGTGGTTCTTCCTTAACTCCGGCGAGCCCCCCAACCCCTGAAAATCGACTGACCCAAAAGTCGATTTAGTCGACTGAAGTGTGGCTTAATCGGAGCAGAGTAGCAGCACGAGCGAGGGGAGAGTAGCAGCTACAGCAGCTGGGAGAGCGAGCGATCGAGCGAGAACCGGAGCAGCAGCTGCAGATCCGGCTGGTATGGCCGCCGCCGCCGAAGGGGCCTCGCACTGGGGGAGAGCCACCGTGGAGATGTCTCCTGTGGCGCTGGCTTCAAGGTAGCCACTCCATGGGGGTGCGGGATGGAGCACCGTCGGCGCCGGGAGGTCGAGTTAAGGAGAAGGTGCGATGCGATGAGTGTACAACCTCTTTGGTGGCGCCGAGTAGGCCTCAGCTTCGTCCGAGGAGTCGGTGAGGATGCTGCGGTTCCGGTGGAGCAGGTTAAGGCAGCACTGTGGGGATGGAGCAACCGTGATAGACGAGGCGATCGTTGGAGCAGCTCCTTGGAGGTGGAGGATGGGGCGGCTGAACCGGCGGGGCGGCGAGATGGACGACGAATCCTCATCCGAGGAGGTGGACGAGGGACGTTGAGCTGTTGCGGTGGACAATGTCGTCGGGGAAGAGGCTCCGGCTGGGCAGCGGTGACGTGGCGGGCGGAGGAGGGTGGGGTTTCGCGGCTGGAGCAGAGAGGTTATGGCGGCCTGGGATTTCGAATGGCGAAAAGGGGGCGATGGGAGGGGGTGAAGCATGACTTGGGAACGCGCTTGTTCAAAATGTAGGGTGTGTTACAAAAGTACCCCCACCGATTTGAACTAGCGGCCCTTTCGGCTCAGGGTTAGAAGGGGGATTTCGCGTGTCGGGATTTGGCAGCTGGAGGGAGTTTTCGCGCGCGTTGTAATTTCGGAATAGCAAGGCGCGTGTTGTGAAGGCGCCAGTTTTGGGAGCACGATATCTGCATTTCCGGGATATAACAAGACGCGGGGTAAATTTTAGGGACAAGCCTAACGTGTAGTAATATTGTACTTGTACGTACCAAATCAATTCACACTTCCCTCAACCAAAAAGAAAACGAAAAAAATAAAACTATTCACACCACACAAAGAGAGAGTCTTGCCCCGTTTCACTATACAAATGCTATTCAAAGCTACTCCCTCCTTCCATCTATATAGGGCCTAATGCGTTTTTCGATGCTAACTTTGACCAAATATTAGAGCAATGATATATGACATGCAACTTACACAAAGCACACCGTTAAATTCGTCCATGAAAGGTTCTTTCAATGATATAATTTTCACATTGTGCATGTCATGTACTATTAATCTTGTCAATAGTCAAAGGCGGTCTTAAAAATCTCATTACGCCCTATATAGATGGAAGGAGGGAGTATGGATCCATGTTATGTCCAATTAAGTTTTTTCGCTTGCTGTATAATGCATGTAACCTACTCATACCAACATTTTAGTGCATTCCAAATGTCTATACTACCGCTGCAATTCGAACTAAATTTGAATTCGTTTCTCTATTTCAATAAGAATCTACAATCATGATTGTTGCCAACTTCAACCATCATAGTTTCATTGCTATCTGCCAGATATAAATCAGACGGCCTATAATGCAGGATGGCAGGCACACCATCATCAACAACTCCGTTTTTTATAAGAGTAGAGATAAAATATATTAAATGTAGTATACCATGTTCATAACCACACCATGTGTATCACCATTATATATATTCACACATCCGTCGGTTTGAAACACTATGATAAATTCTTCAAATATCCGAATTCGCTTTTTATAATGAAGTATATATGATCTCTATTCATCTTCTACACCCACACAACCCTCTTATCTTTGTAGCTAGCGCTAACTTTCTCTTGTGCATGCACACACCTGCATCCCTCTCACCCTCCCCCAGCATTCTCTAGCTCCATCGCGCAAATTCGTCTTTTCACTTTAGGTCGTTCACCCACGGTGTGTGTAGGCCCCCCAGCTCCTTCTTTACGGCACACATCGATCGATATGCCTCTCTAGCCAGGTGTGCCTAGCACAAACATAAGCTTCCCCTCTTCTCTTGTCATCGTCCATGCCTCACTACCACCACTCTTTTCATCGTTCTCGTACTCGCACACTCCTCCCCCTCGATATAGTATGCCTCTCGTACCACCTCCCACATGCATCCCTCTCTCTCTATCCTTCTCCTCGTGCCTCATTTGCTTCTAACACACACATGCATGTATACCGATCGATCTCCCAACATATACCTAGATCGACTTTAACTACCCCCCCATCGATCGACGTACCTCACAAGTTATGTCTCTCCTTTCTCTTACAAAGGGCGATTGATCTTCCTATGTAGTTACATCTACTTACCACAGCCACATCGCCCCCCATCATCATTCGTGCATGCCTCCTGACCTGTCTCTCACATGCATGTGCACAGACAACAAGCAGCCATCTCCTCTCTTATTGATATTGCGGGCGTGCCCTTCGTTTGTCTAGCAAGCCTATCCCACCATTTGTTAGAAGCAACTCCACTACCACCCCCTCCAACACTCTAGCTCTGTTTCTCTCCCAACCTTATTCATCTCCTGCACATATGCATGGATGCCGATCGATCTCCCTTAATACATGAGGCAGATCGATCTCCTTAATACATGAGGTAGGCCTCTCTCCTCCTCCACACATATACCAGCCATTGTACCTCTATAGTTAATTGGGCCTCCCTCTTCCCCCACCACACACCGATAGTCGAGCGCTGCAGGTAGGTATCCATGCCACAGAGACAAACTGCACATGTCCCATCTCACGTTCCTGTAGGCCAACCACTCTAAATCTTTGATGTGGGCACGCACAAATTCGATGGCACTCTTTATCGATCGCGCGCACACACACACACCCATCATCCCTCTCTTCGATTATATGGACACCTCAAGCCGATGATACCTCCACTCTCTTCTCGTGGATCGCCCCCTCTATATATATGTTATATCCAGGACTCTATTTCACACACATTGCATATGTTAAATTTTTTGATTGACCCCCCCCCCCGAAAAAAACTCTCAAGAACCCACACACTATATCTCTCTAGGTTTGTATCTCTCTCACACAACCCCACGCAGGTGGTGTACGTATACAAGAAGAGAATAGGTGCACTGTGCACGTACTCACGCTTCGTGCCCAGCCACACCCGCGCGGGTACACGGTGGAGCTCATTTCTTTACGAAATGGTAGCCCACGTGCTAATTTGAACGCCTGTAGCAGTTGTTTACCTAGGGAGGTCGTGTACCACGTGTGCACGAAACAAAGTTCAACTTGACGCGTTGCCGCGTTATTTTTAAATAAAGTTATAGCGCTCAATGGCACGTACACAGAATATAAAACGATTTTTATGGAGGAAAAGGTAGTCCGCTCTTCAGAGTATCTCACACAAGGCTCCGGTGGCCTCTCTCTCTCTCACTGTTGGTCACTGATCCGGCCGCATCCCATCCGCCAGGGGAAAGGGAGTGCGGTGGCCTCTCTCTCTCTCTCACCATTGCTCACTGATCCGGCTGCATCCCGTCCGCCGGGGGAAAGGGAGTGCGGTGGCCTCTCTCTCTCTCACTGTTGGTCACTGATCCGACCGCATCCCGTCCGCCGGGGGAAAGGGAGTGTGGTGGCCTATATCTCTCTCACCGTTGGTCACTGATCCGGCCGCATCCCGTCCGCCGGGGGAAAGGGAGGAAGTGCATCGTTTCTTCGTTCGACGGCGCCGAGGCAGCACATCCCGATCTGCGGTACACGCCATTCTCTCTGACCAAGCTCTGGCGCGGCAGGGCCTACGCCACCTACTCGCATATTCCGCCCGCCGCCGCTCACCTAGTTACATCCTGACGACCTCCAGATATCCCCTCCGGCCTTGCTCCACTGCCCGTTTTTCCACGTCGCTGCATGTGGATCTTCCATAGTTCTTTGCCCAAAACGTAGCTCGCTCGGCGTACTTTCCATATTGCATTCTCGTCCTCACACCGTTTTAGACAAACACAACTGTGTTGTTATCTTCCCTTAGGACAAGGAATATGCTTCTTTTTTGTCGTCGTATGTGTCATCAACTGTTATTGGCCAGTAATTGTTTCCTTTCTACCTCTTTTTTGCAAACAGGGCTATCCATTTCACGTCGTTGCTATTGCGACCTTTTGGTGAATTGCACAAATCACTTTTTTCTTAAGAGTGTTTTGTGCAGTTGTACTAAAATGTCACACGGTGAACGTCTCTACATTTCAGTGCGACTGCACAAAGGGAGATTGGTTTTGCTCTATCCTCCTCATCCAACTCCGAGCCTAATCTTCTCCAACTAGTTAGTCTTAAGAGAGACTGCAAAGGTGACCGGCTTCTATTTGTGTGTTTATTGTTTCATCAGCAGTCCTCTATTATTGTAATCACACTTGATATCTTTGGAACAGGGACGCTCAGCTCTATTTTAGTGGAACTGCACAAAATGATCGGAATGTTCCATGCTCCAGACAACTACTTTTTTCCCAACATGCCTTGTTGATTTAGAAAAAGCTGGGGGGACGTTGCTGCCAATGAAAGCGTGGATCAATTTTAATTTAACACCTTCTCACAACTTTGTCTTCAGTTGTGATGTAATTATTAGCTCTAATCTGCTAATAATTAACATGCATTAGCAAGGAAGTTAGTTTTTTATTGTTTCCGAAAGAGCATCGATGGCAAGACACGCGAAACAAAAGCTAAAAGCTCACACCATTGTACAATTTCATGTCGCTGGAAAATTATTTGTATAGTACGTCAATTATGTAAACAAATGATGGAAGCTTGATAGCATTGCCAGAAGCCTCTTCATCATCCGGGTCAAATTATACTCCTTCGTTCCTAAATATTTGTCTTTTTTACAAATTTCAAATGGGCATATTTTAGAGTGTAGATTCACTCATTTTGCTTCGTATGTGTACTCCCTCTATTCCTAAATATTCTATTCGTCTTAACAGAGATTTCAACAAGTGACTACATACGGAGCAAAATGAGTGAATCTACACTCTAAAATATGTCTATATACATCTGTATGTGCCAGTCCATTTGAAATCTCTAAAAAGACAAATATTTGAGTAGTCACTCGTTGAAATCTCTAGAAAGACAAATACTCCGGAGTATATTTAAGAACCGAGGGGGTAGTGCACAACCGCATGGGAGACTCAACCCGGTCGTTGCACCGCACTAATAGTGAGTAATGAGCAGTCAAATCATAAGCCCCACCTTTCCCACTGTAAGTTGCTCTGAAGAAGCAACCATCAATACGATCTTCGTTGAATCCGCTCATACTACTCCATCCGTCACTGTTTATACAACGCCCTTCAGAAAAAAGAAAAAAATCTGTGGGACCAAGGCGACTAGCGATCGGCCTGAAAAATAGCATTGGTAGTTATAGCACGGCGTCTATTACTAGAGCGAATAATGCGCACACACATGCATGCAGTGCTTCCACCCCGGTTACACACATGCATGCACTCCGTAGTAGTACAGTACATGGAGAGAAAATTGTGGAGTTGATTGCGGTTACCATGCCCTAATTAATTGAGCATTATACCAAACGCGTCTAAAGTCTCTCTGGTGGTGGAAATGCATTGAGAGAAATGCATCATAATGAAGCTTGCCCTATAAACTGTGACGGAGGGTGGAGTAGTATGAAGGTGCAAAACCAAGTACGCGTACTACCGCACTTGGCTCTTCGCCCCTTCGTGAAGTCAAAAAATGATGGTACTCCGCATGTTGGGTACTACAGTGTATGCCTCTGACAATCTGACACCGAATGGACTGATGCATGTCCACCGAGGGTAGGTTGCATTAGTCAAAAGGCGTAAGCGAGCTTCACCTTGTCCTGCAAGCTTCTCCTCATTCTGCGAGTTGACGGGACACACCAAAAAGTAGTGCTAGTCCATACTCCCTCCTTTCCGGTTAATATGGCTTAATATTTTTTTTGCGGGTAAATGAGAGAGCTTTATTCATATATAAGCATTCTTAGGACAATCAACCAAGACACTGGTCACTAGGAAGCGAGGTACCCCGCAAAAAATAAGTAGGAAGCGAGGTGTTTCATCAAGCCAGCTCTTGGCCACATTCAAAGTGCAGCAAGCATGGTTCGCACGAAGATGCGCCGCAAGGTTTGCTGACCTGTTTACCTGCTGAATAACAAAAAAAGAGGAAATATTACTGAGCACTACTATTTATAACAGGATATGAGCCAGAATTAAGCGAGAATTGTGGCGAGTGTTCCATGCAATCAACTTCCATTATCACATGCGAGAACCGTCGAAGAGAACCAAATGTGTTGAAGATTGCTTTATCACATTTTAAAATTATAATAAGAGTGCAGACGCTCCTCCATCCGGTTCCTAGTACTAGTATAGTACGTACCTTTATGGACTATAGTAGTAGTACTAGTAAACTTTTGCGCTTGGCTGTTCGGGAAGTTGAACAATAATAGCACTAGTAGTATACTGTATGCTTCTGGCAATCTGACACCGAATTAACTGTTGCACGTCCACCGCCTGAGCGAGGGAGAGCTTGCATTAGTCAAAAGTTTCTCCTTGTCCTGCGAGCCACCGTGCGCAAGCTTCTCCTGCCCTGCAACCTTCTCCTCGTTCGGCAAGTTGACGGGACACAACAAAGTAATGCTAGCCCATGTTGCCTCCTCTCCGGTTAATATGGCTTAATTTCAAACGAGATAAATACACTGTTTGTCACTATATATTTGTAAAAATATGGTCAGTGGACTTCATAATACGCTCACTGCACTCAATATATATATTTTCCGGTGTTCATACTGTCACTAGCTCACCCTGACTGAGTATGTGTGTGCATGCACGTGTAGGTTGAGCACTTGAGCGTGACTGTGTGTGTTCCGTCGTGTGCTCGGACATGCATGCATTAGGGCGTCGCGCGCGTTTTTGCGTCCATATGTACGTGTGACTGTTGCATACACGTAGGGGTAGTACGTGTAGGGGCCACTAAGGAGCAGTCAACTCACACAGTAAGTTAGTCGGAAGAAGCAACCATCATTTCACTCTTGAATGACACGTACGCAATATAAAATGGTTGATATGGAGAGAAAAAGAAAACCACTATATATACACTAGCAGGAGCCTAAGCTACAAGCCTACTTGCTTAGGTTGCTCTCTTCACAAGCATAGAACGACGGGCCTGATCCCGCAGCTGGGGGAAGGGAACAATGTTCTGCGTAGACGCGGTCGATATCGGCGAGGGAGAAAACCCACAGTCGGTGCTTCCCAATCGGGGGTCACCGTGGTATGGGCCGATGCCGCGTCCCAACCGCCCTTCTAGCTACAGTCCAACGTCCCATGTAGTCCATCTTCCTTTTGGAGTCGGCTTGCTCCACTGCCGTAGCTCCATCTCCATGTCGATCTTTCTCTACTTCTACCGGCTTCTATTTGTGATGAGTTTATGTCTCATGAACTAGTGCCAGTACTATTATTCTAATCACACTTCTTCAATATCTTTGCCATCAGGGATGCTCAGGTCGATTTTAGTGGAACTGCACAAAAGCATCGTATGATCCGAGGGTGCCAGCCGTCTTTGCTTCGCGACATGGAAAGTGCTATGGAATAAGAGGTACCAGAAGGTGGAGAACCAAAGAGTGCTGCTTCTATTGTTGCTGGCATTCTCACTAAAGAATCTCCCTCTAGCACATTCCTTCGACAGGTTCTACCTGGCCAGGAAATTAAATCATGTTTAGGGTTTAGGGTTTAAGTCATAGTGACCCCATCAGTAGTTTTTCTATCGTACACGCTCTCACAACTTTTTTCTTTAGTTGTGAAGTAAATATTGGCTATGATCTGTGAATCATTGAGATGCATTAGCATGCGTGTTAGTTTTCCTTTGTATTTGATGGAATGTTGTAACGGGGCAACCTTGGAATAGGAATGAAAATGGAGTGGAAAAGTTTCCGTTTTTCCAGAGAAAAAATGGAAACAGAGAGAAACCAACGTTGCGTTTCGTTGGATCGCGCCATCGAGAAAAACCAACGTTTAAATCACGTCTGTCGTGTTCGTGTCTCACCCTCCTCCACGGCTCAACCCCACACGGTCGCTCGGCATGCCACTCACCACAAACCGAGTAGTATACCATAACTTTCCCGCCTGCTTGTCAATGGATCGCGCCATGGAGTACTAGCACTACTGGAAGAGATTGACGAGTTGGGGGAGGACAACTAGCTGTAGCATGGACTCCCAAGAACATACTACTGGAAGAGATCGCGCATGTTGTAGACGGCTATTGCGACCTTTGAACGCGGAGCAGCCGCGTGCACTTGGAAGCGGCGCGGGCGACACTCTCTCGGCCGGCGCGCCGCAATCAATGCCGGCGCCAGTGAGAGGTCGCGTCCGCTCTGGACGGGTATGAATGCGGCACTGACCGTTTCGGGCGGGAAGCACGCGCGGGTGATGAAGAGGGTTCGGGTTGGTCAGGACCGACCGTGGCAGCGGTCTGGACGTGCGCAAACAAGAGATGTTGTACGTTAATATTGCTGCGTATATAATTAACAACGTAAATAATGTGCTAGTTGGACAAATATGATTGGAGATGGAGATGGAAATGGAATTTTACGTAAACACGCATATGCATGTCTATGTCTATGTGTGTGTGCATGACGACTCTCGTGACCTAGAAGCGGGGGCGTGTTTTTGATCGAGTTTTCTTTCTTGGTACGTTAGAAAATCAGTTTGTCTAATTCACATCTAGATGTTATTTAAGGATATCACATCTAAGCTCCCACAAGTATATAATGTAGCAACAAGAAACAAAAAAACTAGGAAAAGACCACAAACAGAGTGGACATCAACTTATATGTGACATAGCTATGTCACACTAGATGTGTCCTAGACAGACCCTTAAAAAATTGTCCGCCAGTTTTCGTTTCTTTTTTCCGGGAACGCGCGTATTCTATTTAAAACCACTCCTATGGAGAGATTTTTTTTACTCCATTATAGCCTCTTGTTTGATAGAGTTTCTCGCGTCTCGCTCTCTCACCCTCTCCATATCAAAACAAGATGACAGTGTCCACTCTATCTCTCTCCTCACCGGTGGTCACAGATCCGGCCGAATCCTGTCTGCTGCGGGAGGTGAGGAGGTGCAGCGTTGACGTTGTCGCCGTCGGCGATGGAGGAAGCCGATGCGCACCATCCTCTCGGAGCCGGCGCTGGCGCGGACGAAGATCCTCCGCGCCCTTGTTCGCTGTCGTCGTGTGGGCAGATCCCGCCCGCTCGCCTAAACGACATCTCACCCACCTGAGGTATAACTTCTTGTACTGGTCTAGCTCCCCAGGTCGCTGCTTGCGGGTTTTCTTCTATGCTACTACTCCCCAGCTCCCCATGCATAGTAGCTAGGGTTCGTCGGCTGGTCCAACATCACCTACTAGTACTATTAGGCTAGTTGTAATGGGGAGTATCATATACTAGTATCATGCATATGATACTAGTCTATGATACTACATCCCTAATGCATAGTATCATAAGTTGGTATCATAGAGGACTACATTTATTATCATGCATGACACAAAGTAACACATTATTTAATATGATACGGTATCATGATATGATACTCAAGCCTCTCTTTCTTCATTTAATTCTAGGCCACCTCATCAAATTTGCTTAGCTGGCATGGATGATACTACCTATGATACTCCCATTACAGGAAGCCTTATAGAGGAAATGCCACTCAAAAAGTTGTCCTGATTTATGCCTCAGTGGAGGTATACATGTTGTTTCGACAAAAAGTACATGGTGGTTGTGCGGTCATTGTCCATATGGTGGTAGTACTATCACTGGTTAAATGAAGAAATGCTTTTTTCTCGGGTATCCTGGTTTAGTTCCCATCAAGATAATTATGATGCTTCTGTTTGTTGGTGTACTTTTCATTAATTCTTATTGACAATTGAAATGTCGTTGCTAAACCTTTTTTATATTTTTGGAAACAGTGATGCGTGTCTCCATACCCGGGCATGTCTTCCTCAATTTATTGGAACTGCACAAAATTGGATGGCCATTGTTGTTCCGCCTCACTGTCCTCTGCCACGTGGTTCTTCCTTCCTCGAGCTTGATTACTGAGAAGAAACAGACCACAATGAGGATTTGTCGAACTTCTTAGGTGCCTCACCCAAACTTGATGCCAAATGGATGATGCATCACCATGATGACCTATCGATGCTCATGGTTGCGCCTCATGGTTGCGTCGGCTGGTGAAGCTGATCGATTTTCGACGAAAAACAAGTTGTCTTCCATCAGTGCTCTTTGCTTGTTACGCACAAAGATGATATCCTTCGTCAGTTCACCTTGGTTGCGTTGGAGACGCAGCCATCTTTCACGTTGGTGCAATTTTCGCTAGGGTTTTACGACAGGTGGGCCTAAAATGTGGCTGGCTCACATGTCATATAGCCAAAAGCAGGTGCAGTGAAGGCACCGAAGCTCAGTCTGTACTACAGTAGTATATATATAAGCGGGAGCCTCAGCGCTTGTTCGCTAGGGTTTGCACTCTCCACACGCTCGCCGCACTACATATATGTTACTCCCTCCGTTCCGAATTACTTGTCTTAGATTTGTCTAGATACGGAGGTATCTAGCACTAAAATGAGTCTAGATACATTTGCTAGGGTTTTCTATATTCACAGTCTCTCACCCTCTCTTCACCAGATCTAAACAAGACTGCATTGGCCTCTTGTCTCTCTCTCCCCCTCACAACTGGTGAATGAGGCGTCCGTATCCCGTCGCACCGGGAAGGGGAGGAGGTGCAGCGTTCACTCTATCGCCTTCGGCGAGGGAGGCAATCCACTGCCGGCTGCACTATTCTCTTTCACCCAACGCCTGTGCGGGAGGGCCACCGACCCCTTCTTCCTCACTGCCGTACTTAGTGTGGGCAGATCCAGCCTCCCACCGCATGCCTTGCCACATCCCGACGACCCTAAGGTATAAGTTTCTTTGAAACCGTCGTTGCTCTAGCTGCATGTGGATCTTTTTTGATCTGTAGTCGAATCTAGGTCTTGGTTCAAAGAGGAAAGAAAGGTGCGGTGGGCTGGAGCAAGAATCTAGGATGTGGTTCAATGAGGAAAGGAGGGGCGGAAAGTAGTATAGACTGGCTATCCAGCTGCTTTGTAGGTCGAAAAGGGAAAAAGGGGGTAACCCAGTACACACATCTGTAAGGAACCGATCTCTTTGTTGAAAAGGGAAAGAAACTAGGTGGTCGGGTAGTTTGTGCACGACTAGATTTTCTGCCCTCACATAGGAAGAAGGTTCAAAGAGAACAAATATGGGACCAGCGCATATATGCTGCTTGGCTACATACTCTACATCACCCATTTATACGTGTGGACGCACATGGTGCTGGCATGTCCCATGCAACTATTTTGCTATTGTTAATCTCAGAATTAACTACTGATCTGTTTTAAAAGAATTTCTCTGTTAATATGAAACAATGCAACCGTTTTAGAAATACTGTTGTCCTATACTTTGTTTTCCATCAAGATAAGGTAGATACTTCTTTTTGTGGCCGCATGTTTCATCCTCCTTTATTGGCCAGTAATTGTTTTCTTTTTTACCTCTTAAAACAGGGATATCTATTCAACTTGTTGCTATAGAAAACTTAAATGTCACACCGGCAAGTTTGCTTGATTTCAGTGCAACTACACAAAACTTGATTGGATTTCCTATTCGTGTTGGTAGATTCATATTTTATGTTGGTCGTCTCATGAAAGGTCAGTACAGGCCTTCATCCACATGATTGTGCAGTGTGCTTTGAGATGCTGTGCTACTTGTATTGGTACTGTTTTAAATAAATGATGAATTGAAGCTATTGTATCGTTGTCTTTTCTTATTAAGTAGTGAACAAAAGTGGGACCAACCCAGACATGATGCTTGTTGCTTTGTTACAACAAATTCAACATCACCCCCTTTATAAGCCAGTAATTGATGCTACTCTCAGAATTAACTACTGAATCTTATTTCAAAACTGCAACACTTGTTAGGGATTGGCGGGATTACCATTTTTGTGGCCGCATGTTTCATCCTCCTTTATTAGCGAGTAATTGATTCCTTTTTGCCTCTGTTTATATAGGGATATCTATTCAACTTGTTGCTATTGTGACATTTTGCTTTTCTACGCGAAAGACTTTGCTTGATTTCAGTGCAACTGCACAAAACGAGATTGGATTTCCTATTCGTGTTGGCAGATTCGTACGTGATCTTGTGTGCGTCATGACAGGTTGGTACTTGCCTTCATCCACATGATCGTGCAGTGTGTTTTGAGATGCTGTGCTACTTGTATTGGTACTGTTTTAAATAAATGATGAATTGAAGCTATTGTATTGCTGTCTTTTCCCATTAAGTAGTGAACAAAAATGGGACCAACCTAGACATGATGCTTGTTGCTTTGTTACAACAAATTCAGCATCACCCCCTTTATAAGCTCTGTCGTTCTTTATACATGTTGAAACAAGGCATTGTTAAGATAATGTCTCAGTCAATATGAATGAATCACACTGATGGAGAATTGCTACTCTCCTGCTTTGTTTCCCATTAAGATAAAGTAGATCAGTAGATGCTTTTCTTCTAGGAGTACAAGTCATCAACCGTTATTTCTTCGTAATTGTTTCCCTTATACCTATTGTTGCTTACAAGGATATCAAAATTAAAGCTCGGTTTTATTCCGACTTCGATTTTAGTTGAACTGCACAAAAGGAGCCAATGTGTAAGGCAAACTGCTGCATTACTGGGTCTAGTTGGTCGTTCCACTTTGCAGAAAGAAGCAGTCACTTTTTGCGCTATATTACAGAAGGAATGACCGAGAAGCTTTATAGAGTATTATTAGACACCGGTGACATGACTAGTCTGGAGAGACCATTGGCAATTTAACAATACATGGAGTGCCCTGGGCAAAAAGTGCCCAAACAAGTATAAAAGCTATGACAGGACTCCACGATCATAGGCATTACATATTTTGAATGGGAAAAGCTTGTCAAAGTTTAATCATTGATGTTAGCAAGAAGACGTTAGTTTAATATATTGGAATTGGAAAACCTTGTCAAAATTTGCTCATTGATGTTAGCCAGATGACATGCATTTGATATTTTTGAGTGGGACGCCCTTGCTGTGAGCAGCATCGAGTGTTTTTTCCTATTCATTTGTTCAGTTTAGAAGTAAATAGTTACTCTACTGAGATATTCCTGTGTTAAGAGTTTGTTCTGAATATTGTCTATGTAATGCCAGGCCTTGTGTTTGATTGCAAAGTTGAGCTTGGAATGTTGTGGCATGCGGCATCATGAGCTGTTCACCGTGCCTCATGAGAATAATGCTTCGTATTGTTTTGCATGTCGATCTAATGCTAGTGATTTGCTTGTTAAGAAGATCATCCTCTTCTGTTGTTTCCGTGCTTAAGAAGTTCATCGTCTGATGTTTCATTCATAGCCTATACGACAAGTCGGGTAGGTTAGACGTGAAACCATACGATCTTCCGACCAACTCATGATATTAGGCCGTGATTGGATCATCGTTTTCCAACCAAAACCTCTTGTAAAACTGACGCTTGTAAATTAAAGCAGATGGTCTTGGGCGAAAGCGCTTGGTTGGTCGATTTTGACTAGTAAAATATCAGAAGTACTTGACACACGATAAAAATGCTGAACGACACCCGGATGATAGCTAATCTAGCCGTTAGCTGTTGTTTCAGCCTTGCCCATGGATGGCATGATACGCACATCGTGCATGTATCGTCTGGTAATGTCGTCCATATAGCAGTGCTCGTAAAATATACACTGGTCTCTCAAATTACACGTGTAACCCGCCGGTTTTACTTACAGACCTCGGGCCCTCGGTTTCATTATGCCTGTATTTTATGCGTTGTTTTCGATGACGAGTAAATTACACATGTATGTTAATACAGGTTTGAAATAAACCAGAGCTCCCAAGCGCGGCCTGACCGTTTCATGCCGTCTCAGTTTCTCGAAGGTGCTCATAGGTGTCTGATGATCCTGGCTTCCTGAATGAGTAGCGGGCGCTGTATCAGACCATCCGTAGGGCCCGCGAAGCCCTCTCCGTTGTCCTTTGAGTTGTTGCGCTCGCCGTGGCGCCGAGCATTGTTAACATTGTCAACGAACATGAGGATTCAGGAGATGACTTTATTTTGACTGGATGACACTAGGGACCCACTAGGGCCATAGCCGTACGTACGCAAGTGCCTCCTTATTATGTACAACTATTTTTTTTGCTTTCTCCTGGTTTCCTGACATCATGGTCCCACACCATTGTCAACCTATGTAGTCAATATAAACGAGAGAATTGCACAAGGTGCGGCCGACAGCTGGGACCAAGCAGCTCAAGCAGTATTTGTGTTTTTGAGGCGTGAGCACTGCAGAGTTTTTCTTGGCGATGATTTCGTTGTTGTTCAGAGGAGTGCAGGGTATTAACTGGGCGGGGTGTGGCCCATCTTGCCCAGGCCAGATATCCAGCCCAGATACTAATTTTTTCAAGATGAAAATGGCTTGCCCAGCTATACGTCTTTTTGAGGAATACCCAGGCAAGGTCAACTTGTTATTCTCCGCCCCGCTGGGCTGCAAATCTTTCCTAGGAGGGATGCATTAGGCTTAACAGGTAAATGGGCTTTAAAAAGTAATAAATGGGATGTAATTATAAAAACTGGGCAGTAACTATAAAAAATGCACCAAACACGAAATTAGTTTATAAAATATTATTTATGGATTTTGAAAATCTTAAATTTTCATTGTTGCGTGCACAATGTTTCGTTGGATTTTTACGTAATACAAATTTATATTTAATCTGACTAGAAATTTCGGGATAAAAATATTTAGGAGCCCATCAAAATGTGGGAAATTTTATTGAATTCTGTCTTCAACGGTTGGTTGAAATTATTAATCATTGTCCTAGCTAGAAAATGCGTTGTACTTTTAACAAACTGTAAATGGGCTGTTGTAAATTCCATTGGAATTCCAAAATGGGTTGTACATTCTTACAAAACGCAAATGGGCTATAAGTTCTCTGCCACACACTTTTGGGCCTACTAAGTGACGCGTCCCCTAAAAAATAAGTTGACGCATATGCAAGGCTTTGCCAACTTATTATAGTCAACACACGGTTCTAGCAGCAGTGGCCGTTGGATGTCTATCCAACGAATGTCGTGCTTCTTCTTCAATCTCGGATATTCTTAGCTTCGGCCGCCCAAAAAACGATTCCTCCCCCTGACATCTATGGTGCACCGTTTCGGAGGCTGACCTATGGGCCTACTAAGTTCGAGCGTACCAAGGGCTTTGTCAACTTAGTCAATAATAAATGTTTCTAACTTCAGTGACCGTACTATGTCCATCCAACGGCCGTAGTGCTTCTTCAACCTCTGGTCTTCTTGGTCCAACCGCCCAAAGCAGCGCCGGTCGTGCCGCCTGCTCCTGCCTCCCATGGTCGGCTGTGCTGCCGCGGAGGCCTCACCACCCCCATACTACTCCCACCGCTGGCCAGGCCATCCCTCCACTCACCCACACCCCCTGTTATTCTGCGCCGATGGCAGCCTCACACCGCAGCCGAACCAGTGAACCCTCGTACTCCTCTCCGTGCGGGCTTCCACTGCTGCGTCTTCCCCGGCTCTGCGTCGTCCCCTTCCTAGGCCTCGCCGTCGTCCAGACCACCGCCCTGGTGCTCTCGGCGCGGCGTGGTCAACGTGGTCAACGACCGACTTCCATCGGAAGAGTACTGTACATGGAGAGGCTGACAGCTGGGTCCAGGCGGCCGCAAGGAAGTGCCTCCTTATTACATGCAAAATAATTATTCCTCCACCTTACAGTAGGGACCCACCGGACGGGCCACCTTATTTCGCGAAAAAAACATTTCCCCCATGACTGCTCGGACTGTAGCGACCAGACCTCAAACAGTCTGATCTCTGTGCTCTGGTGTCAACCCTGGATCAGTAATGCTGACACCACACAGTACTCGGAGGATTTATAGCAGAGTTCCAATCACACACTTATTACATCGAGTGTCTCAAAAGATACTTATTACAATAAATATGGCTTAAGGCCATCTAATAACGATAACAGCGGAAGGCTTGGAAGATAAGTGAGTCCATCAACTCCAACGTCATCACTGAGTATAGAACCATGACCTAAAACTCCTTAATTGTCGTCTGAAAAGTCTGCAACATTAACGTTGCAGCCCGAAACGGGTCAGCACATGGAAGATGCTGGCAAGGTAACACATAGAGAGTAATGGAATGAAACAGCTATACTATATGCATATTTGGCTGGTGGAAAGCTCTATGGTTACAGTTTTGCGTAAAGCCAATTTTTCCCTACTTCAAAGGAATTAAATTTAATTACTATCATGGTGGTTGTTAAACATTGAGAATGGTTGACAGCATTCTCAATCCCAATTAAGCATCATCATTAAACATAACCCAACAAAATTAATTTAGAGGAACATGTTGAGATTCACATGAAAATCCAAGTACTAGCTACTCAAGATGTCCATAACCGGGGACACGGCTAACCATGATTAGTTTATTACACTCTGCAGAGGTTTGCGCACTTTTCCCCACAAGACTCGATCGCCTCCATTTGGTTTCTCGCACTACATGGTGTTTGAGAAGACGGATGACTGAGACATAGTCTTTCAGAAGCGCTAGCACCTTACGATCGGGTAGACCGTACCACCTACATCCCCTACATCTACTAGTCTACCACTGTAAGAGTTCGCACGACTTAGTCAACTATGCTAGAGCCCATAATAGCTTGTGGCTGCACACGGAAGTTTCTAGTATGAATAGTCTCATGATCCCTTTGAGCCTGGGTGGCGGTCCAAAAGAAAACAGGCAAGTCCTGGAATACCCAGGTGCCTCAATCCACCTAGATGTGTGTTTAAGTTGCCACCTTAGATAATCCATTAATTGACAATCTCACATCTTTCATGGATTTCACTCACCCAATCCACGTCTACTAGCATAGCATGGCATAATAAGCAAACGTAGAAGTAACTCCAAAGGTTTAATAATAAAAAGGTAATAGGTACTACCTCATCTACTTCCCATCCCACAATTTAATTAGATCCTAATCATGCAATGTGTGAGGATTGATCTAATGCAATAAAACTGGGTAGTAGAAAAGGTATGATCAAAGTGTTACTTGCCTTGCTGATGATCCGCGAAACCTAACGATTCCAAGTAACAGGCGGCGCACTCCGGGTATTCTATCGCAGACAAAAAACGAGCATACAATAAGTACTCCTCTAATGCATAGGTAAAACTCAAATAAGAGATCTAACCAGAAGGTTCAACTTAAGAACTCCGGTTGGCAAAAAGAATCAAATCGAACGAAGCAACGAAAGACAAATGGCGAAAGAAAACAACTTCGTTCTACTAATCTGGATCTAGGGCAAATTTTACAGTAGCAAAATCTTGTTTAAGTTGGTTAAACGAATAGAGGGTTTCGAGACGAATCCCTAGGCACTTGAATCACCTGATTCCGATAAACGAGCGAAAAGTTAAACTAAAACGAAAATCGTCGGCGGCGGCGGCGGCGGCTCCAGCGGCGCGCGCGGATCGAGGCGGGGCTGATGGGCTGGGGCGGCGCTATTTAAAGGCTGCCCCCGGGCGGTGTCCCGCTCGGGTACGGCCCGAAGTCGGTTCATTTTTTTAATTATTCCGCTCGGAAGAAAAATAAAAATTACTTGAGTCCTCTTTGGCACATGCCGGGATACATACTTGATCCTTCTCCCTTCTGGGGTGGTAAGCAAAATTGAATTACTAGCACATTCAATATTCCCTTCATACTTTGATAACCAATCCATGCCTAATATCACATCCAATCCTTGAGATTCCAATACTATTAGGTCTGAGGGAAAAACATAGTTACCAATCCTTAATGGTAACTGATCACACCATAGACTAGCCACATACTCCGCTCCGGGCGAGGTTACTAACATGGGTGACCTAAGGGCTTGGGTTGGTAGGTTATACTTATCCACAAATCCCCTTGAGATTATGAATGCGATGCACCAGTATCAAAAAGAACGAGTGCAGTAAATGACTTAACCAAAAACTTACCTATTACTGCATCGGGCTGAGCTTCAACCTCCCCCACGCTAACGTGGTTCACCTGTCCCCTGTTGAAAGGGTTCGGCTTCCTCCCAGAACTTCCATTGCCATTTTGGCCTTCAGGACATTCATTGGCATAATGTCCGGTCTTCTGACACTTAAAGCAAGTGACTTGGCTCAGGTCCTTCTTGGCTGGGTTGATGGGTTGGTGCGATTCTGGCCATTGCTTCCTCCATTGCCATTTCCATTCTTGGTGCCATTGTGGTTGTGCGAGCTACCTCCTCCATGGGTATGCTGAAAATGTCCTCCTGATCTAGGGGTAAAACATGGCTTCTGCTGAGCTCCTGAATTATACTTCCCTTGTCCATACTTCCTCTTGCGATTCTCAATTTGCTGTTGCTTCCCTTCAAACATAAGAGCACGATCTACCAACTCCTGGTAGTTGTTGAAGGCGGCTACCATCAACTGCATGCTCAACTCATCATTCAGTCCTTCTAGAAACTTCTCCTGCTTAGCTGCATCCGTAGCGACGTCATCTGGGGCATAACGTGCTAGCTTACTAAATTCCTCCACATACTGGCCAACTGTCCTTCCTCCTTGGCGCATGTTGCGAAACTCACGCTTCTTCATGGCCATAGCTCCTGCTAAAACATGGGCAGTATGAAAAGCCTGCTGAAACTGGTCCCATGTGACAGTGTCGACTGGGAAAGTGGCTGTGAAACTCTCCCACCATGATGCTGCGGGTCCTTCTAACTAATGTGCGGAAAACTTCACCTTCTCCGCATCTGTGCATCCTGCTGTGGTCAACTCCCTAGCTGTCTTGCGGAGCCAATCATCTGCTACTATCGGCTCGGTGCTACTGGAAAATACCGGCGGATTTAGCCTAAGAAAACGGGCTAAGTGGTCAACAGGTGGTGGTGGTGGGTTGTTGTTGTTGTTCCCCTAATTCTGTTTCTGGACTAGTAACTGCATCAATGTGTTCTGCTGCTGGATCAACTAGGTGAGCTCCGTTGGAAAAGTAAATCCGGGGTCACGTCTCGGGGGCATCTGAGGGTTTAGACAAGATGAGATATAAGAATAGAGGGGGTCTAAAGAGAAAACACTACCCATATGCACATGAGGCAAAAGCAAACAATTCACTTCAATCAATCAAACAAGGGCATACAATCGATCTATCTATCGCAAAAGTGCTCGGACTACTATATTTACATGGTGGACTACTACTACTGATGAGGTGGTCTACTAGAAATATTCTACGGTCGTTGACTCCATGATATCTACTCCAGCTTCATCAACATAGTCATCATCGCTACTATCTGCTTCCGAGTCGGTGCCGTCGATGATGATGTAGTCTTCCGGGCTAATCTCCTTGGGTTCTTCGTCTTCATCTACTGGCGTAGGGCCTCCCATAAATATTCCAATCTTCTTGATCAGGTCGTCATTCTTCTCCACCAGTACTTCAATTTCCTCTTCATAATCTTCACGAGTAGCCTTGAGTTCTTCCTCCAGTTCCTTGATTCTAGTCTTAGCCTTCTTCAGATCTATCATGTCGGCGCACATCTGGTTCTCCTGTCGTCGAATGTGCTGATTTAACTCCTGGATAAAAGCTGTGATTGATCTATCCTTCCTGGTGCTGATCATCTCCCAGTGTTCATCTCGGCGCCCACAAATCTGGTAGATAGTATCCTTGAGATCCTTGCGGTAGACTTCTCCAATGCGTCCCATGGCGATGTGAGCTGCCATGCTCTTTCCTAGACTCCAAGTTGGTGCATCAAAAGAAAACTCTATGGGCTTAGTGACTGGCATGAACGTCCTTCCTGGAACTTGAACTCGAATCATCCAGTGCTCTTCTTCAGGTAAAGTGGCGTTGTAGGTTCCGGTGAAACTTGGTATTCCTATGTTCAGGTATCTAGTGACTTCCTTCAAGTGTCGTCCAAAGGGTGTATCTTCATCCGGTTGTGTGAACTTGTTCAGTGCATCCGCCATCCTAAAGAATAGAAAAGAGGAGAGGTCAGAAGAGAAGAGAGTGAAAAGTGATCTAGGTCTTGTGCTTAGTGGTCGTGTCCTACAGTCAGTGTGTGCTCTGATACCATCTCTGCAGCGACCAGACCTCAAATAGTCTGATCTTTGTGCTCCGGTGTCATCCCTGGATCAGTAATGCTTACACCACACAGTACTCGGATGATTTATAGCAGAGTAGCAATCACACACTTATTACATCGAGTGTCTCAAAAGAGAACTTATTACAATAAATATGGCTTAAGGCCATCTAATAACGATAACAGCGGAAGGCTTGGAAGATAAGTGAGTCCATCAACTCCAATGGCATCACTGAGTATAGAACCACGACCTAAAACTCCTTAATCGTCGTCTGAAAAGTCTGCAACATTAACGTTGCAGCCCGAAACGGGTCAACACATGGAAGATGCTGGCAAGGTAACACATAGAGAGTAATGGAATGAAACATCTATACTATATGCATATTTGGCTGGTGGAAAGCTCTATGGTTACAGTTTTGTGTAAAGGCAATTTTTCCCTACTTCAAAGGAATAAAATTTAATTACTATCATGGTGGTTGTTAAACATTGAGAATGGTTGACAGCATTCTCAATCCCAATTAAGCATCATCATTAAACATAACCCAACAAAATTAATTTAGAGTAACATGTTGACATTCACATGAAAATCCAAGTACTAGGTACTCAAGATGTCCATAACCGGGGACACGGCTAACCATGATTAGTTTATTACACTCTGCAGAGGTTTGCGCACTTTTCCCCACAAAACTCGATCGCCTCTGTTTGGTTTCTCGCACTACATGGTGTTTGAGAAGACGGATGACCGAGACATAGTCTTTTAGAAGCGCTAGCACCTTACGATCGGGTAGACCGTACCACCTACATCCCCTACATCTGCTAGTCTACCATTGTAAGAGTTCGCACGACTTAGTCAACTATGCTAGAGCCCATAATAGCTTGTGGCTGCACACGGAAGTTTCTAGTATGAATAGTATCATGATCCCTTTGAGCCTGGGTCGCAGTCCAAAAGAAAACAGGCAAGTCCTGGAATACCCATATGCCTCAATCCACCCAGATGTGTGTTTAAGTTGCCACCTTAGATAAACCATTAATTAAAAATCTCACATCTGTCATGGATTTCACTCACCCAATCCACGTCTACTAGCATAGCATGGCATAATAAGCAAATGTAGAAGTAACTCCCAAAGGTTTGGTAATAAACAGGTAATAGGTACTACCTCACCTACTTCCCATTCCACAATTTAATTAGATCCTAATCATGCAATGTGTGAGGATTGATCTAATGCAATAAAACTGGGCAGTAGAAAAGGTATGATCAAAGTGTTACTTGCCTTGCTGATGATCCGCGAAACCTAACGATTCGATGTAACAGGCGGCGCACTCCGGGTATTCTATCGCAGACAAACAAACAAGCATACAATAAGTACTCATCTAATGCATAGGTAAAACTCAAATAAGAGATCTAACCAGAAGGTTCAACTTAAGAACTCCGGTTGGCAAAAAGAATCAAATCGAACGATGCAACGAAAGACAAACGGCGAAAGAAAACAAGTTTGCTCTACTAATCTGGATCTAGGGCAAACTTTACAGTAGCAAAATCTTGTTTAAGTTGGTAAAACGAATAGAGGGTTTCGAGATGAATCCCTAGGCACTTGAATCGCCTGATTCCGATAAACGAGCGAAAAGTTAAACTAAAACGAAAATCGGATCAAGAATCGCGATTAGAAAAATCGCGGATTTAATCTGAGAAAAAGAAAAACGACGAATGCCGATTTTTTTCGCCATGGAAAACGAGGCGCGACGTATCTCGGGCGGCGGGATCCTCGTCGGCGGGTCCGGCGGCGCGCGCGGATCGAGGCGGGGCTGATGGGCTGGGGCGGCGCTATTTAAAGGCTGCCCCCTGGCGGCGTCCCGCACGGGTACGGCCCGAAGTCGGTTCGTTTTTTTAATTATTCCGCTAGGAAGAAAAATAAAAATAAATACTAAACGGACTCCAAAAATTCTGTAATAAATTTTCACGGGCTTCTAAAATCAAGTCGCACAAGGTGAACATTTATTTGGGCCCTAAATGCAATTTTGAAAAACACACTTTTTTCCTATATTCAAATAAAACACCGAAAAACTCCAAAATAAAATCTTATTTGATTTTTTATTAAATCCTCAATATTTCTTTATTTTGGGAAAGTCATTTTATTCCCTCTCTCATATTTTTGTAATAGAAATAATTGATGATAAAATAAATAGAATCAAATGATCCTATTCTCAAAATTTGAGAAAACTCAAATATGAAAATAACGAAATCCCCAACTCTCTCCATGGGTCATTGAGTTGCATAGAATTTCTAGGATCAACCAAAATGCAAAATAAAATATGATATGCATGATGATCTAATGTATAACATTCCAAATTGAAAATTTGGGATGTTACAAACCTACCCCCCTTAAGATGAATCTCGCCCTCGAGATTCGAGTTGGCTAGAAAATAGGTGAGGGTGGTCTTTGAGCAAATCTTCCTCTCGCTCCCAGGTGGCTTCATCCTCCGTGTGGTGGCTCCACTGATCTTTGGAAAACTTAATAACCTTGCTGCGAGTTACTCGGCTGGAAAACTCGAGGATCTTAATTGGTTTCTCCTCATAGGTCAAATCGTTATCCAACTAAATAGTTTCCAAAGGCACTGTGTCTCTCAACGGTATGTCAGCCATCTCCGCGTGACATTTCTTCAGCTGGGAAACGTGGAACACATCATGTACTCCTGACAATCCTTCAGGCAATTCCAACTTGTAGGATACTTCTCCCATACGCTCCAAAACTTGATAGGGTCCTACAAATCGTGGCGCTAACTTCCCTTTAACTCCAAAATGCTTTGTTCCTCGAAGTGGAGATACTTGAAGATAAGCTCTATCTCCGACTTCGTAAACTGTCTCCTTGCGTTTAGAATCCGCATAACTCTTCTGTCTGGGCTGGGCTACCTTGAGCCTATCGCGAATCAACTTCACCTTATGTTCAGACTCTTTAATCAAGTCAGGTCCAAACAACTGGCGGTCTCCAACTTCGTCCCATGACAACAGTGTCCTGCACCTCCTTCCGTACAATGTTTCGGAAGGGGCCATCTTTAAACTGGTTTGGTAACTGTTGTTGTAAGAGAACTCTGCATATGGCAAATTATCGTCCCAACTAGATCCGTAATCTAGCGCACAAGCTCTCAGCATATCCTCCAAAATCTGATTGACTCTCTCGGTCTGTCCATCTATTTGTGGATGAAAAGCTGTACTGAATTCTAGCCTGGTACCCAAAGTTTCATGCAACTGCTTCCAGAACTTTGAGGTAAACTGGGTTCCTCTATCTGATATGATACTCCTTGGAACTCCATGCAGACATACGATTCTGGTCATGTATATCTTTGCCAACTTAGCACTAGTGTAATGGTCTTTACTGGGATGAAATGAGCTACTTTCGTCAATTGATCAACTACAACCCAAATCGAGTCATAGCCTGAACGAGTCCTGGGCAATCCCGTGATAAAATCCATTCCTAGCTTATCCCACTTCCATTCGGGTATCGGCAATGGTTGTAACAATCCTGCTGGCTTATGATGCTCTGCCTTTACTCTTTGACATACATCACAAACTGCTACATACTCTGCAATATCCTTCTTCATTCCGGTCCACCAGAAAATATCCTTCAAATCCAAATACATCTTGGTATTTCCTGGGTGAATTGAATATAGTGAGTCGTGTGCCTCTTGCAAAATCAACTTCCTGATCTCCGGGTCATTGGGCACATAAACGCGGTCTTCAAACCATAGGGTGTCGTGCTCATCCTCACGGAATCCTTTAGCTTTTCCTTTGCTCAGTTTCTCCTTTATAGCGGCAATCTCTTTGTCAGCTTTCTGAGCTTCCCTGATTTTATCCATCAAGGTTGACTGAATCTCCATTGCTGCTACATAACCTCTCGGAACTATTTCCAAACATAGTTCACGGAGATTTTCGGCTAACTCCCTTGGTATTCCTCCCGTCATTAATGTATTGACATGGCTCTTACGGCTTAATGCGTCTGCTACTACATTAGCCTTTACAGGATGATAATGCAATTTCATATCATAATCCTTGATAAGCTCCAACCATCTCCTTTGTCTGAGATTTAATTCCTTCTGTGTGAAAATGTACTTCAAACTCTTATGATCCGTGTACACCTCACAATGATTTCCAATGAGGAAACGTCTACATGTCTTCAATGCATGCACTACGGCTGCTAACTCCAAATCATGCGTGGCATAATTTAACTCATGAGGTTTCAGTTGTCTTGAGGCATATGAAACAACTCTCCCTTCCCGCATAAGCACTGCTCCAAGTCCTCGACGTGAAGCGTCGCAATACACCTCATAATCCTTGGTCTGGTCTGGCAAAATCAACACTGGTGAGGTAACCAAACGTTTCTTCAACTCCTGAAACTAGCCTCACATTCCTCTGCCCATATGAACTTGGTATCCTTCTTTAACAACTCCATCATAGGCTTCGCAATCTTTGAGAAATTCTCAATAAATCTCCGGTAGTATCCTGCGAGTCCAAGAAAACTCCGGATCTCTCCAACTGTTGTTGGGGCTTCCCACTTGGTCACGGTTTTAACTTTGGCGGAATCTACTGCTATACCTTCTCTAGATATAACATGTCCGAGGAATCGTACTTCCTTCAACCAAAACTCACATTTGCTGAACTTGGCATATAGTTGATGTTCTCTGAGCTTTCCAAGTACCAAACGCAAATGCTCCTTATGTTCGTCTTCATTCTTCGAATAAACCAGAATATCATCAATGAACACTACGACGAACTTATCCAAAAACTCCATAAACACTTTGTTCATCATGTTCATAAAATAGGCAGGTGTGTTAGTCAGACCAAATGACATAACAGTATACTCGTAGAGCCCATACCTGGTGGTAAAAGCTGTCTTAGGAATATCCTGTTCTCGAATCTTCAACTGGTGGTATCCTGATCGCAGATCGATCTTGGAAAATACCTTGGCTCCTTGCAATCGATCAAACAGATCATTGATCATTGGTAGTGGGTACTTGTTTTTGATCGTTACTTCATTCAATCCTCGATAATCAACAACCATCCTTAACGATCCATCCTTCTTCTCCACTAGAAGTACTGGCGATCCCCAAGGCGAAGAACTTGGGTGAATATATCCCTTATCCAGTAACTCCTTAATATGCTTCTTAATTTCCACCAAATCCTTTGCTGGCATCCTATATGGTCTCTTTGATATTGGCCCTGTGCCTGGCAATAGCTCAATCAAAAACTCAATATCTTTATCCAGTGGCATGCCTGGCAAGTCCTCTGGAAATAAATCAGGGAAATCCCTTACCACTGGTACTTCCTCCTGCACAACTCCTGTTAGGCAATTTACTTGAGTCCTCTTTGGCACATGTCGGGATACATACTTGATCCTTCTCCCTTCTGGGGTGGTAAGCAAAATTGACTTACTAGCACATTCAATATTCCCTTCATACTTTGATAACCAATCCATGCCTAATATCACATCCAATCCTTGAGATTCCAATACTATTAGGTCTGAGGGAAAAACATAGTTACCAATCCTTAATGGTAACTGATCACACCATAGACTAGCCACATACTCTGCTCCGGGCGAGGTTACTAACATGGGTGACCTAAGGGCTTGGGTTGGTAGGTTATACTTATCCACAAATCCCCTTGAGATGTATGAATGCGATGCACCAGTATCAAAAAGAACGAGTGCAGTAAATGACTTAACCAAAAACTTACCTATTACTGCATCGGGCTGAGCTTCAACCTCCTCCACGCTAACGTGGTTCACCTATCCCCTGTTGAAAGGGTTCGGCTTCCTCCCAGAACTTCCATTGCCATTTTGGCCTTCAAGACATTCATTGGCATAATGTCCGGTCTTCTGACACTTAAAGAAAGTGACTTGGCTCAGGTCCTTCTTGGCTGGGTTGATGGGTTGGTGCGATTCTGGCCGTTGCTTCCTCCATTGCCATTTCCATTCTTGGTGCCATTGTGGTTGTGCGAGCTACCTCCTCCATGGGTATGCTGAAAATGTCCTCCTGATCTAGGGGTAAAACATGGCTTCTGCTGAGCTCCTGAATTATACTTTCCTTGTCCATACTTCCTCATGCGATTCTCAATTTGCTGTTGCTTCCCTTCAATCATAAGAGCACGATCTACCAACTCCTGGTAGTTGTTGAAGGCGGCTACCATCAACTGCATGCTCAACTCATCATTCAGTCCTTCTAGAAACTTCTCCTGCTTAGCTGCATCCGTAGCGACGTCATCTGGGGCATAACGTTCTAGCTTACTAAATTCCTCCACATACTGGCCAACTGTCCTTCCTCCTTGGCGCATGTTGCGAAACTCACGCTTCTTCATGGCCATAGCTCCTACTAAAACATGGGCAGTATGAAAAGCCTGCTGAAACTGGTCCCATGTGACAGTGTCGACTGGGAAAGTGGCTGTGAAATTCTCCCACCATGATGCCGCGGGTCCTTCTAACTGATGTGCGGAAAACTTCACCTTCTCCGCATCTGTGCATCCTGCTGTGGTCAACTCCCTAGCTGTCTTGCGGAGCCAATCATCTGCTACTATCGGCTCGGTGCTACTGGAAAATACCGGCGGATTTAGCCTAAGAAAACGGGCTAAGTGGTCAACAGGTGGTGGTGGTGGGTTGTTGTTGTCGTTCCCCTAATTCTGTTTCTGGACTAGTAACTGCATCAATGTGTTCTGCTGCTGGATCAACTGGGTGAGCTCCGTTGGAAAAGTAAATCCGAGGTCACGTCTCGGGGGCATCTGAGGGTTTAGAAAAGATGAGATATAAGAATAGAGGGGGTCTAAAGAGAAAACACTACCCATATGCACATGAGGCAAAAGCAAACAATTCACTTCAATCAATCAAACAAGGGCATACAATCGATCTATCTATCGCAAAAGTGCTCGGACTACTATATTTACATGGTGGACTACTACTACTGATGAGGTGGTCTACTAGAAATATTCTACGGTCGTTGACTCCATGATATCTGCTCCAGCTTCATCAACATAGTCATCATCGCTACTATCTGCTTCCGAGTCGGTGCCGTCGATGATGATGTAGTCTTCCGGGCTAATCTCCTTGGGTTCTTCGTCTTCATCTACTGGCGTAGGGCCTCCCATAAATATTCCAATCTTCTTGATCAGGTCGTCATTCTTCTCCACCAGTACTTCAATTTCCTCTTCATAATCTTCATGAGTAGACTTGAGTTCTTCCTCCAGTTCCTTGATTCTAGTCTTAGCCTTCTTCAGATCTATCATGTCGGCGCACATCTGGTTCTCCTGTCGTCGAATGTGCTGATTTAACTCCTGGATAAAAGCTGTGATTGATCTATCCTTCCTGGTGCTGATCATCTCCCAGTGTTCATCTCGGCGCCCACAAATCTGGTAGATAGTATCCTTGAGATCCTTGCGGTAGACTTCTCCAATGCGTCCCATGGCGATGTGAGCTGCCATGCTCTTTCCTAGATTCCAAGTTGGTGCATCAAAAGAAAACTCTATGGGCTTAGTGACTGGCATGAACGTCCTTCCTGGAACTTGAACTTGAATCGTCCAGCACTCTTCTTCAGGTAAAGTGGCGTTGTAGGTTCCGGTGAAACTTGGTATTCCTATGTTCAGGTATCTAGTGACTTCCTTCAAGTGTCGTCCAAAGGGTGTATCTTCATCCGGTTGTGTGAACTTGTTCAGTGCATCCGCCATCCTAAAGAATAGAAAAGAGGAGAGGTCAGAAGAGAAGAGAGTGAAAAGTGATCTAGGTCTTGTGCTTAGTGGTCGTGTCCTACAGTCAGCGTGTGCTCTGATACCATCTCTATAGCGACCAGACCTCAAACAGTCTGATCTTTGTGCTCCGGTGTCATCCCTGGATCAGTAATGCTTACACCACACAATACTCGGAGGATTTATAGCAGAGTAGCAATCACACACTTATTACATCGAGTGTCTCAAAAGAGAACTTATTACAATAAATATGGCTTAAGGCCATCTAATAACGATAACAGCGGAAGGCTTGGAAGATAAGTGAGTCCATCAACTCCAACGGCATCACTGAGTATAGAACCACGACCTAAAACTCCTTAATCGTCGTCTGAAAAGTCTGCAACATTAACGTTGCAGCCCGAAACGGGTCAGCACATGGAATATGCTGGCAAGGTAACACATAGAGAGTAATGGAATGAAACAGCTATACTATATGCATATTTGGCTGGTGGAAAGCTCTATGGTTACAGTTTTGCGTAAAGCCAATTTTTCCCTACTTCAAAGGAATAAAATTTAATTACTATCATGGTGGTTGTTAAACATTGAGAATGGTTGACAGCATTCTCAATCCCAATTAAGCATCATCATTAAACATAACCCAACAAAATTAATTTAGAGTAACATGTTGACATTCACATGAAAATCCAAGTACTAGATACTCAAGATGTCCATAACTGGGGACACGGCTAACCATGATTAGTTTATTACACTCTGCAGAGGTTTGCGCACTTTTCCCCACAAAACTCGATCGCCTCTGTTTGGTTTCTCGCACTACATGGTGTTTGAGAAGACGGATGACCGAGACATAGTCTTTCAGAAGCGCTAGCACCTTACGATCGGGTAGACCGTACCACCTACATCCCCTACATCTGCTAGTATACCACTGTAAGAGTTCGCACGACTTAGTGAACTATGCTAGAGCCCATAACAGCTTGTGGCTGCACACGGAAGTTTCTAGTATGAATAGTATCATGATCCCTTTGAGCCTGGGTGGCGGTCCAAAATAAAACAGGCAAGTCCTGGAATACCCATGTGCCTCAATCCACCCAGATGTGTGTTTAAGTTGCCACCTTAGATAAACCATTAATTAAAAATCTCATATCTGTCATGGATTTCACTCACCCAATCCACGTCTACTAGCATAGCATGGCATAATAAGCAAATGTAGAAGTAACTCCCAAAGGTTTGGTAATAAACAGGTAATAGGTACTACCTCATCTACTTCCCATCCCACAATTTAGTTAGATCCTAATCATGCAATGTGTGAGGATTGATCTAATGCAATAAAACTGGGTAGTAGAAAAAGGTATGATCAAAGTGTTACTTGCCTTGCTGATGATCCGCGAAACCTAACGATTCGATGTAACAGGCGGCGCACTCCGGGTATTCTATCACAGACAAACAAACAAGCATACAATAAGTACTCATCTAATGCATAGGTAAAACTCAAATAAGAGATCTAACCAGAAGGTTCAACTTAAGAACTCCGGTTGGCAAAAAGAATCAAATCGAACGATGCAACGAAAGACAAACGGCGAAAGAAAACAACTCCGTTCTACTAATCTGGATCTAGGGCAAATTTTACAGTAGCAAAATCTTGTTTAAGTTGGTTAAACGAATAGAGGGTTTCGAGATGAATCCCTAGGCGCTTGAATCGCCTGATTCCGATAAATGAGCGAAAAGTTAAACTAAAACGAAAATCGGATCAAGAATCGCGATTAGAAAAATCGCGGATTTAATCTGAGAAAAAGAAAAACGACGAATGCCGATTTTTTTTCGGCATGGAAAACGAGGCGCGACGAATCTCGGGCGGCGGGATCCTCGTCGGCGGCTCCGGCGGCGCGCGCGGATCGAGGTGGGGCTGATGGGCTGGGGCGGCTCGGGGCGGCGCTATTTAAAGGCTGCCCCCGGGCGGTGTCCCGCTCGAGTACGGCCCGAAGTCGGTTCGTTTTTTTTAATTATTCCGCTCGGAAGAAAAATAAAAATTATTACTAAACGGACTCCAAAAATTCTGTAATAAATTTTCACGGGCTTCTAAAATCAAGCCGCACAAGGTGAACATTTATTTGGGCCATAAATGCAATTTTGAAAAACACACCTTTTTCCTAAATTCAAATAAAACATCGAAAAACTCCAAAATAAAATCTTATTTGATTTTTTTATTAAATCCTTAATATTTCTTTATTTTGGGAAAGTCATTTTATTCCCTCTCTCATATTTTTGTAATAGAAATAATTGATGATAAAATAAATAGAATCAAATGATCCTATTCTCAAAATTTGAGAAAACTCAAATATGAAAATAACGAAATCCCCAACTCTCTCCATGGGTCATTGAGTTGCGTAGAATTTCTAGGATCAACCGAAATGCAAAATAAAATATGATATGCATGATGATCTAATGTATAACATTCCAAATTGAAAATTTGGGATGTTACAAACCTACCCCCCTTAAGATGAATCTCGCCCTCGAGATTCGAGTTGGCTAGAAAATAGGTGAGGGTGGTCTTTGAGCAAATCTTCCTCTCGCTCCCAGGTGGCTTCATCCTCCGTGTGGTGGCTCCACTGATCTTTGCAAAACTTAATAACCTTGCTGTGAGTAACTCGGCTGGAAAACTCGAGGATCTTAATTGGTTTCTCCTCATAGGTCAAATCGTTATCCAACTAAGTAGTTTCCAAAGGCACTGTGTCTCTCAACGGTATGTCAGCCATCTCCGCGTGACATTTCTTCAGCTGGGAAACGTGGAACACATCATGTACTCCTGACAATCCTTCAGGCAATTCCAACTTGTAGGATACTTCTCCCATACGCTCCAAAACTCGATAGGGTCCTACAAATCGTGGCGCTAACTTCCCTTTAACTCCAAAATGCTTTGTTCCTCGAAGTGGAGATACTTGAAGATAAGCTCTATCTCCGACTTCGTAAACTGTCTCCTTGCGTTTAGAATCCGCATAACTCTTCTGTCTGGGCTGGGCTACCTTGAGCCTATCGCGAATCAACTTCACCTTCTGTTCAGACTCTTTAATCAAGTCAGGTTCAAACAACTGGCGGTCTCCAACTTCGTCCCATGACAACGGTGTCCTGCACCTCCTTCCGTACAATGCTTCGAAAGGGGCCATCTTTAAACTGGTTTGGTAACTGTTGTTGTAAGAGAACTCTGCATATGGCAAATTATCGTCCCAACTAGATCCGTAATCTAGCGCACAAGCTCTCAGCATATCCTCCAAAATCTGATTGACTCTCTCGGTCTGTCCATCTATTTGTGGATGAAAAGCTGTACTGAATTCTAGCCTGGTACCCAAAGTTTCGTGCAACTGCTTCCAGAACTTTGAGGTAAACTGGGTTCCTCTATCTGATATGATACTCCTTGGAACTCCATGCAGACATACGATCCTGGTCATGTATATCTTTGCCAACTTAGCACTGGTGTAATGGTCTTTACCGGGATGAAATGAGCTACTTTCGTCAATCGATCAACTACAACCCAAATCGAGTCATAGCCTGAACGAGTCCTGGGCAATCCCGTGATAAAATCCATTCCTAGCTTATCCCACTTCCATTCGGGTATCGGCAATGGTTGTAACAATCCTGCTGGCTTCTGATGCTCTGCCTTTACTCTTTGACATACATCACAAACTGCTGCATACTCCGCAATATCCTTCTTCATTCCGGTCCACCAGAAAATATCCTTCAAATCCAAATACATCTTGGTATTTCCTGGGTGAATTGAATACAGTGCGTCGTGTGCCTCTTGCAAAATCAACTTCCTGATCTCCGGGTCATTGGGCACATAAACGCGGTCTTCAAACCATAGGGTGTCGTGCTCATCCTCACGGAATCCTTTAGCTTTTCCTTTGCTCAGTTTCTCCTTTATAGCGGCAATCTCTTTGTCAGCTTTCTGAGCTTCCCTGATTTTATCCATCAAGGTTGACTGAATCTCCATTGCTGCTACATAACCTCTCGGAACTATTTCCAAACATAGTTCACGGAGATTTTTGGCTAACTCCCTTGGTATTCCTCCCGTCATTAATGTATTGACATGGCTCTTACGGCTTAATGCGTCTGATACTACATTAGCCTTTCCAGGATGATAATGCAATTTCATATCATAATCCTTGATAAGCTCCAACCATCTCCTTTGTCTGAGATTTAATTCCTTCTGTGTCAAAATGTACTTCAAACTCTTATGATCCGTGTACACCTCACAATGATTTCCAATGAGGAAACGTCTCCATGTCTTCAATGCATGCACTACGGCTGCTAACTCCAAATCATGCGTGGCATAATTTAACTCATGAGGTTTCAGTTGTCTTGAGGCATATGAAACAACTCTCCCTTCCCGCATAAGCACTGCTCCAAGTCCTCGACGTGAAGCGTCGCAATACACCTCATAATCCTTGGTCTGGTCTGGCAAAATCAACACTGGTGAGGTAACCAAACGTTTCTTCAACTCCTGAAACTAGCCTCACATTCCTCTGTCCATATGAACTTGGTATCCTTCTTTAACAACTCCGTCATAGGCTTCGCAATCTTTGAGAAATTCTCAATAAATCTCCGGTAGTATCCTGCGAGTCCAAGAAAACTCCGGATCTCTCCAACTGTTGTTGGGGCTTCCCACTTGGTCACGGTTTCAACTTTGGCGGAATCTACTGCTATACCTTCTCCAGATATAACATGTTCGAGGAATCGTACTTCCTTCAACCAAAACTCACATTTGCTGAACTTGGCATATAGTTGATGTTCTCTGAGCTTTCCAAGTACCAAACACAAATGCTCCTTATGTTCCTCTTCATTCTTCGAATAAACCAGAATATCATCAATGAACACTACGACGAACTTATCCAAAAACTCCATAAACACTTTGTTCATCATGTTCATAGAATAGGCAGGTGTGTTAGTCAGACCAAATGACATAACGGTATACTCGTAGAGTCCATACCTGGTGGTAAAAGCTGTCTTAGGAATATCCTGTTCTCGAATCTTCAACTGGTGGTATCCTGATCGCAGATCGATCTTGGAAAATACCTTAGCTCCTTGCAATCGATCAAACAGATCGTTGATCATTGGTAGTGGGTACTTGTTTTTGATCGTTACTTCATTCAATCCTCGATAATCAACAACCATCCTTCTTCTCCACTAGAAGTACTGGCGATCCCCAAGGCGAAGAACTTGGGCGAATATATCCCTTATCCAGTAACTCCTTAATATGCTTCTTAATTTCCACCAAATCCTTTGCTGGCATCCTATATGGTCTCTTTGATATTGGCCCTATGCCTGGCAATAGCTCAATCAAAAACTCAATATCTTTATCCAGTGGCATGCCTGGCAACTCCTCTGGAAATACATCAGGGAAATCCCTTACCACTGGTACTTCCTCCTGCACAACTCCTGTTAGGCAATTTACTTGAGTCCTCTTTGGCACATGCCGGGATACATACTTGATCCTTCTCCCTTCTGGGGTGGTAAGCAAAATTGACTTACTAGCACATTCAATATTCCCTTCATACTTTGATAACCAATCCATGCCTAATATCACATCCAATCCTTGAGATTCCAATACTATTAGGTCTGAGGGAAAAACATAGTTACCAATCCTTAATGGTAACTGATCACACCATAGACTAGCCACATACTCTGCTCCGGGCGAGGTTACTAACATGGGTGACCTAAGGGCTTGGGTTGGTAGGTTATACTTATCCACAAATCCCCTTGAGATGTATGAATGCGATGCACCAGTATCAAAAAGAACGAGTGCAGTAAATGACTTAACCAAAAACTTACCTATTACTGCATCGGGCTGAGCTTCAACCTCCTCCATGCTAACGTGGTTCACCTGTCCCCTGTTGAAAGGGTTCGGCTTCCTCCCAGAACTTCCATTGCCATTTTGGCCTTCAGGACATTCATTGGCATAATGTCCGGTCTTTTGACACTTAAAGCAAGTGACTTGGGTCAGGTCCTTCTTGGCTGGGTTGATGGGTTGGTGTGATTCTGGCCGTTGCTTCCTCCATTGCCATTTCCATTCTTGGTGCCATTGTGGTTGTGCGAGCTACCTCCTCCATGGGTATGCTGAAAATGTCCTCCTGATCTAGGGGTAAAACGTGGCTTCTGCTGAGCTCCTGAATTATACTTCCCTTGTCCATACTTCCTCTTGCGATTCTCAATTTGCTGCTGCTTCCCTTCAATCATAAGAGCACGATCTACCAACTCCTGGTAGTTGTTGAAGGCGGCTACCATCAACTGCATGCTCAACTCATCATTCAGTCCTTCTAGAAACTTCTCCTGCTTAGCTGCATCTGTAGCGACGTCATCTGGGGCATAACGTGCTAGCTTACTAAATTCCTCCACATACTGGCCAACTGTCCTTCCTCCTTGGCGCATGTTGCGAAACTCACGCTTCTTCATGGCCATAGCTCCTGCTGAAACATGGCAGTATGAAAAGCCTGCTGAAACTGGTCCCATGTGACAGTGTCGACTGGGAAAGTGGCTGTGAAATTCTCCCACCATGATGCTGCGGGTCCTTTTAACTAATGTGCGGCAAACTTCACCTTCTCCGCATCTGTGCATCCTGCTGTGGTCAACTCCCTAGCTGTCTTGCGGAGCCAATCATCTGCTACTATCGGCTCGGTGCTACTGGAAAATACCGGCGGATTTAGCCTAAGAAAACGGGCTAAGTGGTCAACAGGTGGTGGTGGTGGGTTGTTGTTGTTGTTCCCCTAATTCTGTTTCTGGACTAGGAACTGGATCAATGTGTTCTGCTGCTGGATCAACTGGGTGAGCTCCGGTGGAAAAGTAAATCCGGGGTCACGTCTCGGGGGCATCTGAGGGTTTAGAAAAGATGAGATATAAGAATAGAGGGGGTCTAAAGAGAAAACACTACCCATATGCACATGAGGCAAAAGCAAACAATTCACTTCAATCAATCAAACAAGGGCATACAATCGATCTATCTATCGCAAAAGTGCTCGGACTACTATATTTACATGGTGGACTACTACTACTGATGAGGTGGTCTACTAGAAATATTCTACGGTCGTTGACTCCATGATATCTGCTCCAGCTTCATCAACATAGTCATCATCGCTACTATCTGCTTCCGAGTCGGTGCCGTCGATGATGATGTAGTCTTCCGGGCTAATCTCCTTGGGTTCTTCGTTTTCATCTACTGGCGTAGGGCCTCCCATAAATATTCCAATCTTCTTGATCAGGTCGTCATTCTTCTCCACCAGTACTTCAATTTCCTCTTCATAATCTTCACGAGTAGCCTGGATTTCTTCCTCCAATTCCTTGATTCTAGTCTTAGCCTTCTTCAGATCTATCATGTCGGTGCACATCTGGTTCTCCTGTCGTCGAATGTGCTGATTTAACTCCTGGATAAAAGCTGTGATTGATCTATCCTTCCTAGTGCTGATCATCTCCCAGTGTTCATCTCGGCGCCCACAAATCTGGTAGATAGTATCCTTGAGATCCTTGCGGTAGACTTCTCCAATGCGTCCCATGGCGATGTGAGCTGCCATGCTCTTTCCTAGACTCCAAGTTGGTGCATCAAAAGAAAACTCTATGGGCTTAGTGACTGGCATGAACGTCCTTCCAGGAACTTGAACTTGAATCATCCAGCGCTCTTCTTCAGGTAAAGTGGCGTTGTAGGTTCCGTTGAAACTTGGTATTCCTATGTTCAGGTATCTAGTGACTTCCTTCAAGTGTCGTCCAAAGGGTGTATCTTCATCCGGTTGCGTGAACTTGTTCAGTGCATCCGCCATCCTAAAGAATAGAAAAGAGGAGAGGTCAGAAGAGAAGAGAGTGAAAAGTGATCTAGGTCTTGTGCTTAGTGGTCGTGTCCTACAGTCAGCGTGTGCTCTGATACCATCTCTGTAGCGACCAGACCTCACACAGTCTGATCTTTGTGCTCCGGTGTCATCCCTGGATCAGTAATGCTTACACCACACAATACTCGGAGGATTTATAGCAGAGTAGCAATCACACACTTATTACATCGAGTGTCTCAAAAGAGAACTTATTACAATAAATATGGCTTAAGGCCATCTAATAACGATAACAGCGGAAGGCTTGGAAGATAAGTGAGTCCATCAACTCCAACGGCATCACTGAGTATAGAACCACGACCTAAAACTCCTTAATCATCGTCTGAAAAGTCTGCAACATTAACGTTGCAGCCCGAAACTGGTCAGCACATGGAATATGCTGGCAAGGTAACACATAGAGAGTAATGGAATGAAACAGCTATACATATGCATATTTTGCTGGTGGAAAGCTCTATGGTTACAGTTTTGCGTAAAGCCAATTTTTCCCTACTTCAAAGGAATAAAATTTAATTACTATCATGGTGGTTGTTAAACATTGAGAATGGTTGACAGCATTCTCAATCCCAATTAAGCATCATCATTAAACATAACCCAACAAAATTAATTTAGAGTAACATGTTGAGATTCACATGAAAATCCAAGTACTAGATACTCAAGATGTCCATAACCGGGGACACGGCTAACCATGATTAGTTTATTACACTCTGCAGAGGTTTGCGCACTTTTCCCCACAAGACTCGATCGCCTCCGTTGTGTTTCTCGCACTACATGGTGTTTGAGAAGACGGATGACTGAGACATAGTCTTTCAGAAGCGCTAGCACCTTACGATCGGGTAGACCGTACCACATACATCCCCTACATCTACTAGTCTACCACTGTAAGAGTTCGCACGACTTAGTCAACTATGCTAGAGCCCATAATAGCTTGTGGCTGCACACGGAAGTTTCTAGTATGAATAGTCTCATGATCCCTTTGAGCCTGGGTGGCGGTCCAAAAGAAAACAGGCAAGTCCTGGAATACCAGGTGCCTCAATCCACCTAGATGTGTGTTTAAGTTGCCACCTTAGATAATCCATTAATTGACAATCTCACATCTGTCATGGATTTCACTCACCCAATCCACGTCTACTAGCATAGCATGGCATAATAAGCAAACGTAGAAGTAACTCCCAAAGGTTTGATAATAAACAGGTAATAGGTACTACCTTATCTACTTCCCATCCCACAATTTAATTAGATCCTAATCATGCAATGTGTGAGGATTGATCTAATGCAATAAAACTGGGTAGTAGAAAAGGTATGATCAAAGTGTTACTTGCCTTGCTGATGATCCCCGAATCCTTACGATTCGAAGTAACAGGCGGCGCACTCCGGGTATTCTATCGCAGACAAACAAACAAGCATACAATAAGTACTCATCTAATGCATAGGTAAAACTCAAATAAGAGATCTAACCAGAAGGTTCAACTTAAGAACTCCGGTTGGCAAAAAGAATCAAATCGAACGAAGCAACGAAAGACAAATGGCTAAATAAAACAACTTCGTTCTACTAATCTGGATCTAGGGCAAATTTTACAGTAGCAAAATCTTGTTTAAGTTGGTTAAACGAATAGAGGGTTTCGAGACGAATCCCTAGGCACTTGAATCGCCTGATTCCGATAAACGAGCGAAAAGTTAAACTAAAATGAAAATTGGATCAGGAATTGCGATTAGAAAAATCGCGGATTTAATCCGAGAAAAAGAAAAACGACGAACGTCGAATTTTTTTTCGGCACGGAAAACGAGGCGCGACGAACCTCGGGCGACGGGATCGTCGGCGGCGGCGGCGGTGGCTCTGGTGGCGCGCGCGGATCGAGGCGGGGCTGATGGGCTGGGGCGCGCTATTTAAAGGCTGCCCCCGGGCGGTGTCCCGCTCGGGTACGGCCCGAAGTCGGTTCGTTTTTTTAATTATTCCGCTCGGAAGAAAAATAAAAATAAATACTAAACGGAATCCAAAAATTCCGAAATAAATTTTCACGGGCTTCTAAAATCAAGCCGCACAAGGTGAACATTTATTTGGGCCCTAAATGCAATTTTGGAAAACACACTTTTTCCTAAATTCAAATAAACCACCGAAAAACTCCGAAATAAAATCTTATTTGATTTTTTTATTAAATCCTCAATATTTCTTTATTTTGGGAAAGTCATTTTATTCCCTCTCTCATATTTTTGTAATAGAAATAATTGATGATAAAATAAATAAAATCAAATGATCCTATTCTCAAAATTTGAGAAAACTCAAATATGAAAATAACAAAATCCCCAACTCTCTACATGGGTCATTGAGTTGCGTAGAATTTCTAGGATCAACCAAAATGCAAAATAAAATATGATATGCATGATGATCTAATGTATAACATTCCAAATTGAAAATTTGGGATGTTACACGGACCCACCGGATGGGCCAGCGTATTTTGCGAAAAAAACGTTCCCCCCGCTGTCAGCTCGGACCCACCGGAAGTGCCTCCTTATTATGCACAAAAAAAATGAATACTCCCCCTGCTAGCTGGGACCCACCATGGTGGGAGGCTAACTTGTGGGCCTACTAAGTTGGCTGGGACGGGAGCCTTTGTCAACTTTAGTCAATATGAACGATTATAGCTCCAGTGACCATACGATGTCCATCCAACGGCCGTAGTGTTTCTTCAACCTCTGGTCTCCTTGCTCGAGCCGCCCAAAGCAGCGCCGGTCGTGCTGCATGCTCCTGCCTCCCATGGCCGGCTGTGCTACCGCGGAGGCCTCACCGCCCCGTACTATTCCCACTGCTAGCCAGGCCCTACGACGACGGCAGCCTCACACCGCGGCCGAACCAGTGAACCCTCATACTCCTCCCCGTGTGGGCTTCCACTGCCGCGTCTTCCCCGGCTCCCTGTCGTCCCCTTCCTAGGCCTCGCCGTCGTCCACCGCCCTGGTGCTCTCGGCGCGGCGTGGTCAACGTGGTCAAGGAACGAATTCCATCGGACGTGGACTGTATGTGGAGAGGCTGACAACTGGGTCCACGGCCGCAGCAAGGAAGTGCCTCCTTATTACGTGCAAAATAATTATTCCTCCACCTAACAGCGGGGACCCACCGGACGGGCCACCGTATTTCGTGAAAAAAACGTTTCCCCCCTGACTGCTGGGACCCACCAGCTGCACCTTCGCACGCAAGGAAGTGCGTCCGGGCAAAAAAAACAAAACGATTCGCCCCCCTGACTGCTGGGACCCACCAGCTACATCTTCGCACGCAAGGAAGTGCCTGACAGTCGGGACCCACCTGGTCGAAGCGTACGTAGCGTTGTCATTCTGGTCGCAAACGTGTATGTACATATATACTGGTCGATGTAGAGGCGCGCATGTGTCGTATTAGAGGCACGCACGTAGCATGTACATGTACGTACAGAGGTCAAGGTGCAAGAAAGAAAATACGGCCACGTATGTGTACATACGGGCGGGGTCTCGAACGCCTACTCGCGCATACGTACGGCGAGGGCTCGTGTACATGGCTGGGTCGGATCAGAGAAACAACATCGTCGTCGTGTTCATGGGGATGCAATGGAATGCGTCGTGTTCATGGGGAGGCAACAGAATGCGTCGTGTTCATCGGGAGGGCTTGGACGGAACAGGCGATGGAAACGAGGCCTGGCGTACCACAGAACGGAGGAAATGGCCTTGTGTTCGACCAGCCACATTCGAAACGGGATCCTGTTCATCGGGAGGGGTCTGGCGTACCGCAAAACGGAGGAAACAAACCTCCTACGATCCAAACGGTGGTCCTGTTGATCGGGAGGGGTGTGGCGTACCGCAAAACGGACGAAACGAACTTGTGTTGGAGCGCTACGGTCGAAACAGGGGTCCTGTTCATCGGGAGGGGTGTGGCGTACCGCAAAACGGGACTCCACAGGATACTGTTCATCTCCACCGTCGACCCCCTCCAGCCTCCACAAGGTACTGTTCATCCACCGTCGCCCTCCTCCAGCCTCCACCTGCGACTGTTCATCCATGGGCTCCTGTTCATCTAGCCTCCACCACGCGCTACTCCACCGGCTACTGTTCAACTAGCCCTCTCCACGGGCTCTTGTTCAACCACCCCTCCACGGGCTACTGTTCATCCTGCCCTCCACTGTCTACTGTTCATCCTGCCCTCCACGGGGGCCTGTTCATCCAGCCCCAACCGACTCGATCGATCGGGGTCCTGTTCGTCCAGAGGCAACACCACGAGGTCTTGTTCATCCACCCC